>NC_051156.1:18770161-18930974 GCF_013339745.2 Dermacentor silvarum | reverse complement strand
ACGAGAGCAGAAACGGTCGCATTTTTCCAAGCGTCTTTAATTGAGCGTGTTTCCGAACACAGCTCAGGCTCCAGCTACTGGCCGACAACATTCTGTGACAGTGGAAGGGAAAGCTACGGAGGCAAAACACGCACAAGTGAGGGCACTTCTGCAAGAAGTCCCCTCATTTCATTTTATTTTCCTTAAAGAGACCGAGTGGGAGGAATTTACATAATGGTAAATGACATACATACATACATACATACATACATACATACATACATACATACATACACATACATACATACATACTACATACATACATACATACATACATACATACATACATACATACATCATACATACATACTACATACATACATACATACATACATACATACATACACATACATACATACATACATACATGCATGCATACATACATACATACATACATACATACATACATACATACATACATACATACATACATACTATCATACATACATACATACATAATACATACATACATACATACATACAACATACATACACACATACATACATACACATACATACATACATAATGGTAAATGATTTACAAAATGGTGGGTTGCAGAATTATCTAAAAAATGTGACATGTTTTTAACGTGAAAAGAGATTGATTAGTTACATTTGCTGTGAAGGTCGAATGGCAGGTGATAAAAGCGATAACGTGATAAGCCTTATACGCCTCAATGCGTTAGTTGTTTTAGGCTGCAGAAAAGAGAACACGGTCCTATTTACAACAAGAACATAAGACGAATACACACTAACTGGTAAATAAGACTTATTTTTGCTTTTCCGTTTCCGTGCTGGGGAAAATGTGAATCCGTGGCACGTGAAAGCCACACAGATCACCCACTAACGGTTGGTATAACTGACAACGCTGACAACTAACGGTTGGCATAAAAAGTACGAAATGAGAAGCATAAGTTTATACATACACAATATTTGTCGATACTGTAGTGGGGAAGAGGGTCAAGAACTATTGAAAGAGGACGACGAGGTCCGGCAGCCCGGAGAGCGCGAGACAGCGACCGACGCTCTTGGGCCAACGCTGTTGTTACGTAGCCCTGCTTGTAAATAAACCCCTTACAGTTTGGTGGAAAGGTGCTGGGTAGTCTCCTAGTCTCCCAACCTGGAACTACGACACCGTACCCTGCCTCCAGCGCCAGCAATGGCTGAAGAAATCACCACCCAGGCCCCTCTCAGACTCAACCCACCGTCTGTCCCGGCGTTGTGCCTCAGTGTCACCCGCCGATATTCAGCGGGACTGACGACCAAGACGTCGAGGACTGGTTGGCCACTTATCAGAGGGTGAGCGCAGTCAACAAACGAGACGATGCGACTATAGATATAGGCTGACCAATGTCATATTTTACTTGACCGGCGTCGCCAGTCTCTGGTTCCGCAATCACGAAGCGGAGATTCATAACTGGGCCTCGTTCAAGACAACTTTTTCAGAAATATTCGGCCGCCCCGCGGTACGCAAGCTCCGCGCAGAACAGCGACTTCGTGAACGCGCTCAACAACCCGGTGAGAACTTCACCAGCTATATTGAAGACGTCGTCGACTTGTGTAAGCGTATCAACCCATCGATGCACGAGTCGGATAAGATCAAGCAAATCCTGAAAGGAATAGCCGATGACGCATTTCAAATGTTATTGGCCAAGGACCCACAAACCGTCGCAGATGTTGTCAGCTTGTGCCAGAGTTTCGACGAATTGCGCAAGCAACGCGCCCAAACTCGACGCCCTCTGGAACAGAACGAGTTGATCGCAGCCTTGACTCTGGGTGACCAAAATGCACTGTTGATTCAGATCAAGCAGTTCGTGCGTGAGGAGGTTGCCAGACAACTCTCTATTTTATCGAGCACGCCCGAGTCAGCACAGGCACAACATCTGGCCCCAGTCATACGCCAATTTATCCAGGAAGAGGTCACTGACGCTTTGCCTTTCGCTGGTCCGCCACCTCCGGGGTCTGCGCCCTTGACGTACGCGCAAGTCGTCGCTGCCGGGTCGCATCGTCAGCCAACCTATTCTTCCGCGCCGGCACCCGTTCGACCACCACCTGTTCCGTTCAGCCGACCAGCCCCCACGTTTTCAAATCCATGGCGCACTGCGGACAATCGCCCTATATGCTATTCTTGCGGTTATGCAGGACATGTGGCACGCTTCTGCCGCCGTCGCCCTCCTGTTCAAATAGACGCCATGCGACCGTCTGCGTACAATCCTAGACGCTTTGATGGCACAGCGCCGCTACAACAATCTTCTTCGCCCGAGCGCCTGCCCGAGCGCCTGCCGTCCGCTACCCACCGATCCCCATCCCCTCGACGTCGCTCTCTGTCACCTATGCGCCGTCGGCCATGCCCTTCTGACGCGGAAACCTAGATGCCGCCGCTCCCGAGGCACGAACTGCGTCGTCGTCGGTCAATTCAAGTCCTCGCATTTCTCCGGCCAACCTCATCGACGTTTTTGTGGATGGCTTTCATACCCTTGCGCTTGTGGATACTGGTGCTGCAGTTTCAGTGATAGACATGAAACTTTGCCGCTTGCTTAGGAAGGTTACGACGACATCAAAGGGATTGTCCCTCCGTACCGCCAGCGCCGACCATATCCAGCCATCTGCCGCCTGCACAGCCCGCGTCGTCATTCAAGATGTTGTGTATCCCATTGAGTTTCTTGTGTTACCGGCCTGTTCGCATGATGTCATCCTCGGATGGGATTTTCTCTCTCACCATCATGCCGTTATTGACTGTGCTCGTGGCGAGGTCGCGTTCTCTTCGTTGTGTTCCGCGTCGTCGGCCCCTACGTTGGAGAAGTTGTTTGTCGCCGATGATACGAACATCCCACCCAGTAGTGCAGCCCTTGTCCCCGTGTCCTGTGCCGCCGTTGATGACTCCACAGTTCTATTTACCCCCTCCGAGACCGTTCAACGCAGCAGGAATCTGACATTGCCATTTGCCGTTCTCGACATACTCAACGGCGCTACATCGTTGTTTGTTATGAATCCGTTGCCAGTTCCCTCAACCTTACTCCGTGGAGAGTGTATAGGCACAATTCAGGCATTCGACGTATCCTCCATCTTCTGTCTTAACGACGCGGACGACTTTCAAATTAGTGCCCTGACACCTTCTGTTGGTACACCTGATCGCCCACCGTTAAGCATGTTTGGCTCCGCCATCGACGAGGAACTTACAGAGGCGCACTGCGAGAAACTTCTTGCACTTCTACACCAGTTTCGTGGCTCGTTTGATTGCCAGCAGAAGTCATTAGGCCGCACGCACACTGTTCTCCATCCGATTGACACCGGCTCACAACCGCCTCTCCGACAGCGCCCTTACCGCGTATCCCCTGCTGAGCGGCGTTTGATCTCCGAACAAGTCGACGACATGCTTCAGCGCGGCATCATTCAGCCGTCCTGCGGTCCCTGGTCGTCGCCTGTTGTTCTCGTCAAGAAAAAGGACGGCTCGATACGCTTCTGCGTCCATTACCGCCGATTAAACAAAGTTACGCGCAATGATGTCTATCCTCGGCCACGAATCGATGATGCCCGGGACTGCTTGCAAGGAGCCGAATTCTTTTCATCACTAGACTTAAGATCTGGCTATTGGCAGGTCTGATCTATGCCGCCATCCGATCGCCCGAAAACTGCCTTCGTAACGCCCGATGGGCAGTACGAATTCAATGTCATGCCCTTCGGTTTATGTAATGCCCCAGCCACATTCGAACGGATGATGGACAGTGTCTTGCGTGGGTTAAAGTGGAAGACATGCCTGTGCTATCTGGATGACGTCGTTGTTTTCTCCCCTGATTTCGATAGCCACCTGCATCGTCTTTGCGAAGTATTGAGCTGCTTGACGCGCGCAGGACTTCAGCATAACATCAAGAAGTGCCGATTCGGAGCTCGCAAACTCACCATCCTGGGCCACGTAGTCTCGAAGGACGGCGTCCTTCCCGATCCGCAGAAACTTCGTGCTGTTGCTGAATTCCCGAAGCCTACCACCGTGAAAGCGCTTCGCAGCTTCCTTGGTGTCTGTTCATACTTTCGACGCTTTATGAAGAACTTCGCTTCTATTATAGCACCACTAACGAAGCTGCTCACCGGCGATAGCTCTCTGTCTGGTTGGTCGACGGCATGTGATGAGGCTTTCGCAACATTACGTTATCTCTTGACTTGACCGCCTATTTTACGTCACTTCGACCATACCGCTCCAACCGAGGTACACACGGATGCTAGTGGGATCGGACTTGGCGCTGTACTTGCCCAACGAAAGCCGGGCTTCACTGAGTACGTAGTTGCATATGCTAGTCGTGCCCTCACGAAGGCAGAGTGCAAGTACTCGGTTACCGAAAAGGAATGTTTGGCCATTGTTTGGGCGTTGCAGAAATTTCGCCCTTACGTGTACGGCTATTATTTTGATGTCGTCACCGATCACCATTCGCTCTGCTGGTTGGCTTCATTGAAGGATCCGTCGGGTCGACTTGGACGCTGGGCGCTACGTTTACAAGAATTTGATATTCGCGTTCTTTACCGCTCCGGACGGGAGCACGCCGACGCCGACGCACTTTCCCGCTCGCGGGTGTCTTCTGACGTTGCGCCTGTTTCCCTTTCGGCAACTTCCTTCGCCACCATCAATATCACTGACATGCCTTCCGAACAGCGCAAGGATCCCTGGATCTCCTCGCTGATCGACGTTCTAGCTGTGCCTTCGGCGACACCTGCCCCACGGCTCTCTCATGCCCTTCGTTGACAGGTCGCTCATTATACACTCCGGGACGAAATGTTGTACCGCCGCAACTATGAGCCAGATGGTCGAAATGGCTTCTTGTTGTACCTCGCCATTTACGCTCCAATCTGTGCACGCACTTCCACGCCGACCCACAAAACGCGCACGCTGGCGTTTTGAAAACCTATGATAGACTTCACCAGCGATTCTACTGGCGGGGAATGTACACATACATCCGCAAGCACATTCGCTCCTGCATTGAGTGCCAACGCCGGAAGACAACGTGTCACACGCCCGGCCCATTACAACCTTTGCCCTGCCCAGCTCGCCCGTTTGATAGAATCGGCATAGACCTGTACGGGCCCCTTCCTTCCACCCCTGCGGGCAATCGGTGGATTATTGTGGCCGTCGACCATCTCACTCGTTATGCGGAAACCGCTGCTCTTCCAACAGCTTGAGCTCGTGATGTTGCCTTCTTCATCTTGCGCAGCTTCGTTCTTCGCCACGGCGCGCCACGCGAGCTGCTGAGCGACCGAGGACGTGTGTTTCTTTCGCAAGTCGTCCAAGAGCTTCTGAGTACATGCAATACTATTCATCGCACCACTACAAGCTATCATCCACAGACTAATGGCTTGACGTAGCGCTTTAACCGGACACTTGGTGATATGCTCTCCATGTACGTAGCCTCCGACCATTCTAATTGGGATTTAGTGCTACCTTTTGTGACATATGCCTACAATACAGCCACGCAAGCCACCACTGGATTTTCCCTTTTCTTTCTCCTATACGGACGTGAGCCCTCTTCCACGCTGGATACCATATTTCCGTACCGCCCGGATGCGTCCGAATACCGCCCATGCTCAGAACTCGCTCAATGTGCCGAAGAGTGCCGCCAACTAGCACGCTCATTTACATCCGTGGCACAAAGTCTTCAAAAAGAACGCTGTGACCCGGATAAACCTGCCCCTACCTTCCCTGTTGGCTCCTTCGTGTGGCTTTCAATTCCATACCAGACCCCCGGTCTCTCCCGCAAATTTGCAGCGAAATATCACGTTCCCTACCGGATCGTACAATGCCAGTCGCCGGTGAACTACGTCGTCGAGCCTGTGACACCTCCCATCGACAGACGCTGCCGCGGTCGTGAAACAGTCCACGTGAGCCGCTTAAAGCCCTACTACGACCCTCTTTGCTTGCAGCGCCTTGAGTCGCCAGGATGGCTCCTCTTCACCGCCGGGGCCAATGTAAGTGGGGAAGAGGGTCAATAACTATCGAGAGAGGACGACGAGGTCCGGCAGCCCGGAGAGCGCGAGACAGCAACCGACGCTCTTGGGCCAACGCTGTTACGTAGCCCCTGCTTGTAAATAAGCCTCCTTACAATACCATCAAAAATAATATATAAACATAAAAGAAAAACATGCGTGCTCTGCCTGGCTCCACAGAACGCAAATGTAATAAAATGAAAAATACAAGTGATATGTCGATGAAAAGCAGTCCACAGATACAGCAAACAAAATCGAACACATGTTCACACAAACATATCGCGTAGTTCACTTGACGTTATTGAGGCGGCATCAAAATTTTCTTTTGAATAATTTATTTAATAATGAGGGCCAGCGAAAACTGAGCATCTGTTGCCATAGCTGGGCAGGAAGCGTTTCACATGCCACTGCTGGAATTTCCTGGTATTATATAGGTAAGAAAATTCTTTCTTAGACCGGCGAGGTCAGTTAAAGTATTGTTATTTTTATGGATAGCAAGTCTGTAAGAAGGACAAAGTCTAAAATTGTACAAAGAATCCGTAGTAATAATGTAAAATTTCGTAAACAGGTCAGAAGTGTGAGCAAGATAATGCGTTTTCGAAATTATACGAATTATGCGCTTTTGTAGTAGCAAGAACTTTCTAAGTTCTCGCAAGTTGTTGTGGCCCAAACAAGGGTAGGGTAGATTTAAAGGGAGGGTAATAAGGATTTATAAAAAAAATCACCGACGATTACGATGCTCCCTAATCCGAAATTTGAATGCAGCTCTATACGTGTTTTCATTTCGCGATATATTGGCTGGCGCGGACAATCGGTCTCGTGCGGCACGTTGCAAACGGAGCGAAGTGTGGCGCGACTGCCTCGCTAATCTGGAGAACGCGAGAGGCAGCACGTGGGGCCACCACATGCGTGACGCGTGGGCACGATTCACAGCAGCCGCCACTGACAGACCTCCCAGACGAGCAGTGCACGGGCATTTTTGCCGAGCGTGCTTGTGGACGACCAGCGCTACTTTAGAGTGTTTTAGTTCAGCGTCTTTACGGTCCGCTCCGCTCCGAGTTGCCCCGCTAAGCCACAGCGGAGCGGCGGGCGACTTTCACGTTTTAGTTATGCGTGTAGTGTAGCGGAGCGGACCTTTCGTAGTTGCAGCGCCCTCTGGGCAAATTCAGCGTAGTGAAACAAAATAAAAACCGTTTTGTCACTTTTACACAGTAAGACGAGTAAACCGCAGCGATGGCCTAGCGGTAAAGCATCCGCCTCGTATGCGGGAGGTACCGAGTTCAAATCCCGGTGCCGCCGGGAACCCACCGGTTTTTCTAATGGGTAGAGATGTCCCCTGGCCTGGTGCTCGGCTGTCGTGGGGGTCCACATCACGTAAGAGGGCCCAATAGAGATTTCAGCTGTTGTCTCTGGGTGCCTCTTGTCCAACCACAGACGGCCTGGTAGACGAGCATCCGCCGCGGCTGTGGGAGGCAAGTGCTGCCGGCGGGTACCTACCGGTAAAATTGGTACAAGCGCGCTCCCGGCCTGGTGCTCGGCCATTATGGGACATCAACGCTTGGAAAGGGGTGTTTGACCTCAACCCGAAGGTGCCCCCACCTCAATAGGTGCTTGGGGCGCCACATGGGAAATGACCGCCATGGGAGCGGCCCAGACATCACTTTATTTCCGTGCTAACGTTGGTTTCGACTGGAATTCAGGGCGCAGGCTCCTTTCCCAAGCGTATCACCCCTGAAGGAAGCCGAACGCCAGGCCGGGGTACGCTTGTACCCTTTTGAACCAGTGGGTGCCCGGCGGCGGTGAGAATCGAACCCACAGCCTCCCGCAGCCGAGGCGGGCGTTCTACCACTAGGCCACGGTGCACGCGCGAGAGAGGGCGCGTGCATCGACCACACACTAGGGTGCCTCGATGCCCAGCGCCGCCGTCCAGCGTGGAGACAACCCCGCTGGCGCGGCCACATTGTGTCACACGAGCTGAGACTCAGCTACGCTTGCGTTCATAAATAGTGTTACTCGCGGCGCACTTCGAAGTGCTTTGCCTTGATGAGGATTTTTTTATCGGTATCGCATCTGCACATCTTTATAACCAATAGCCGTTAACTCGTCGAAGGTCCAAGACCTAAATGTATGGCGCCGGGAACATACCCCAAGTTGCCTAATTCAATTTACATTTAATATGCCGTGTGTATGTTTGAAATACGCACTATTTTTTTGCGCTTCGGTGCTTGGTATATAAGGTTTGCGACCCCCTGTGTGTGGAAGTTTTTCTTTTTCGCTGTTGTATTTTGGTTTACACGTCACGCCTCCTTTACCATAGCCAGCCACTCGCGCACGTCGGTTAGTTTCCCTTGCGTTGCGCGTGCTCTTCGCGTTCGTTCCAATTATTTGACGATATCTACGCGCAATTTTGCTTTTTTTTGCCCACAAAACTGTGTGCTGCCAGGATTAGGCTGGTGTAAAATAACTGCGATGTAAAAATAAGGTTTAGTTAGTGCTGTAGAGAAACATGTAACGTAACTTGTCTGTGTCAATCTTGCGTAGTACACACAAGAAACCAAACGATGCACAAAATACATTTACTTATAATGTCTAGTACAATCAATCATGAAAGAGATATGTACATGAAAAATTATATGTACTATGTGGCGCCTGAAAGTTATGTTGAAAGACGAGATAAAAAAAAAATTCGCAAGGTAGGCTCGACACACAATTCGGGATAGTGAGAGTTTTTTTTTAATTTATTCATTACATGGGGGGGGGGGGGGTCAAGTAAGTACATCAACCTTATTACACACAATATAAATCGAAAACAAGAATGCAAACAAGAAAACGCAACCGCGGGTAATATTAATCAAGATATCCAGCCAGAATACATCAGATGCCATCGAATACGTCGCATCAGCCAAACACATCGATGGCGAGTACAGAACATTTTATAAATAACCATTAGAACACTGATAACCCGCCGTGGTTGCTCAGTGGCTATGGTGTTGGGCTGCTGAGCACGAGGTCGCGGGATCGAATCCCGGCCACGGCGGCCGCATTTCGATGGGGGTGAAATGCGAAAACACCTGTGTACTATGCTTTAGGTGCACGTTAAAGAACCCCAGGTGGTCAAAATTTCCGGAGTCCCCCACTACGGCGTGCCTCATAATCAGAAAGTGGTTTTGGCACGTAAAACCCCATAATTTTTTAACACTGATAACTACATTGAAAAAATAAACAACACTGCATACATATCGCGTACAAAAACCGTAAATGAAACTAAGACAGTCAAATACAGATTAGCAATGTTTTTCACTTCGAAAATATAGTCCATGATGATGTAGGGCTGTTGACTAACAGACGGCGCCCATCCTGTCGATTTCCCTCGTACTGGTCCTCTTCAAAGTGTTTCTAAGTACAAGTAAAACAACAAAAGTGATTATTGATATGAAAAGTTGCCTTGTAAATACAGATAACACATTACAGTGCTTAAAAATAAATTTTCTCAGAAGTAATGCTGTATTACCTCGCTTCACACGTTTCGAAGAAATGCACAGGCTGCAACAGACACCATGGCAGAAAGCGCCGAAACATTTTGGTCCCATGATGCCCCTTAACTCTACTACACCTGGGCATACCGTGCACAGGCATTTAAAGACCGTCACAGTACCCACTACGATCGGGAATGATCACGAATGACCATCGGCTTACGATCACCACGCTACAAATATGTACAAGTCTAAAAAATCAGCTATGTAACGTAACACCCTGAGGTCCGCAAGATATCTCCTGAGAAATCAGAGAAAATCACAATGTTTCGCTTACCACGTACAAAACAGCCGCTCTCCCCAGACGAAGCACTGCGTTCTTTAGTCCCAAATAACCAGTACCTAAAAAAAAAAAAAACAAGAGACACACACGATGTGTGCTTCCCGTGAAAAAGGAAAATAGGTGGCTTACGTGACGATTCGTAGCTAATGTAAGACTATTTCGCGGTTAAGCATCTTCGTCAGTCCTTAAAATAAGGGTACAGACTGCGCCCATCAAAAGGAAAAAAGCCTATGCGACGCGCGCTCGCAAACCATACGCTACTCAGACAGCATCGGTGCAGTGCTTACTTAGTTCGTGAGCGAACGTAGGTACGTGAGCGAGGATCAGAGAATACTTTCTTATTTAAATGAAAAACACGGTGCGGTAGTCTAAACATTCTTGACACTTACCTCGCAAATGCAGGAGTTATCCGTTGCCTTCCAGTGATCGCGCTTTACTTGGGCTTCCCATCTCTTCCGTCGCTCTGGGTCCCGGGGGAAGCGAAAACAACGCAGTCCTTTACGCGTCGATCCGGCGCACTTGGGAACACAACAGCCCGTCATGTCGACACGATGCACTTGATAGCTTGTCAGTCATGCGGCTGAACACTGTCTAGCAAGTAGAAGCGTCCGCGTAGCATCCTCGCGCACTGTATCTCGAACTCATCACCGGCACCAAGCAATCGCAACGGCTCGCTGTGACACAATATGGCGTCGCAGCGAGAAAGTGGCGGCGCGGGGGCGTTCAAAGGTTGGCACCACCCTGAACGGCGGCGCTGGCATCGAGGCACCCTACCATACACGCTAGCGGAAGACGGCAGCAACGCTCCGCGCTCCGCTTAAGGGCAAATAGTCCGGCGTAACGCGCGCGCGCGGCCACGCGCGTCGCGGTTAAGCAACTCCGGTGAAAAGTGCACCATCTACAGTCCGGCGTCACGGCGTAGCCGGCGTGCCCAGCTGCGTCGGGTGCGCTCAGCGCCGCCGGCGCGGAGATAGAACATGTTCTATTTCACGCGGCTGCCGCTAGACCAGAATGCACTGCGCGCTGTAGGGGCAGAAAGCAAAATTGCGGCTTGCGTCGCTCGTAGTGAAAGCGCGGCTGTGGCTTTCTCAACGTCCGTGGAAGATGACAACGCAAGTGAAGATGTATGTACATGGTCCGCTTCCGCTTTTGACGTAGCCGACGCACTAGCACTAGGAGTGCGATCTTCTGACTGTCAGGACAAGTTAACGCCATGCCGTGAAGGCAGTCAAACAGCACACGGAGCTAAAGCCCCTATATAGGGGCTTTACACGGAGCGAGACCTGTGTATAAGGTATTCTTTCGAGTTAGCATATGTAAAAATCACGATGTGTTTTCTTGTCGAACTTATGTTTATATTTTATGCATGGCTGGCCCCAAGGCAACTATGTATGTTGGTTGTCTGAAATAAAGTGTCTTCTCATGTCAAAAAAAAAGAAAAGAAAAGCGCGCCGAACTCGGACGGCGCGGGCACATTCTGTCAGAAAGTGAGAATGCGCATGCGCCATGGATCACGCGGCCGTGAAGTTGCGCTCCCACACACAGAGATGGCGCTAGCCTCGCACGGCGTGCGCGCCGAACTGTAGAGGAGGCAAATTTCTTCCGCAGGCTGGCGTGGCTGGCGTAGCGTATCCGACTTCGCCTGCCGCGGCCTGGCGCGCCGAAAACGCTGGACTATATTTTGCCCTTTAGGCAGCTTGTAAGCGGACCGTGTTTCTCGCTCCGCTAGCCCGCTTGCGGCTAAGCGGAGGACGCATGCGCATTCGTGCTTCCGCTCCGCTCAGCACCTAAGCGGAGCGTAAATACGCTAAACTAAAGGCCGGCGCTGGTGACACGCGCGTGGCACCAGCGAAGTCCAAGTGGAGAGCGCTGCTGCCACGCAATGGCGTCACCAAAAAGAAAGCAGTTTAACAGAAGACATGAAATGCTAGTATTATCGTTTTGTTGTTAAATATACTTCGTCTAAATATATAGAGCATTTGATTTAATGCCGCGTTTTAAAATAGAAAATGACTGTGGGCGCCTACACATGCGTGCACGCAGCGGGGGAGGGGATCGCACGAGACGGTCTTTTCGTCGCTGTGGCTACTTGTGGCCGTGTGGTGTGTACTGTGTAGTATCAGTGAGTGCGAATAACGTTTCCCTTACGAAGATAATAGTGAAGCTTCGAAGGAACTGCATTGCATCCAGAAAACGGCACCACATGTCGCCTGCTATGGATTGGCGGTTTCGAAGAGTCGTGTGGTGACACTGCGCCGCCGACTACATGGTGCCGACAGAGATAATTCGTGTGTTGTAGCATGTGTCGTAGACTGTTGCTAGTTTTAGTTGTGACTGCGTCTTCCAATATAGCCGGATGCCTGTTTAGCCTTCGACACCACGTTACGGTGGCTAGATGGGTAACCACGTCGAGGCACTGCTCACGAGCTCGAAAACGCAGAATTGATGCGCGCCGCCGTTGGACGATCGATGTAGGGTGCATAGGTATTTCCAATTATCACTTTGCAAGATAGGAACGCCTTTTGTCGATGGACAAATTGCATTCACGCATTTCGCATCCCTTTGCGCACGCAGAAGCCTAGTCAGTCTGGCTATAGTCATGTCTAATGACGCGAAAGTCTGAACGTGAAACGTGAATCTAACAGAAAGGCATGTCCCCGCCTGAAGGCAGTCAGCAAGTGTCTGTGACGAGTTTTAAGTGACTTACACGAGGCTGGTCATTGAACAGTGTGTGTAATGCCTCTGCTTCAGTCTGGCGAGTGCCCATCCCGCTTTCATGAACCAATTGAAATGTCCAATGTATTGGTTGCTGTAGTGAGACAGCAATTCCATAGCAGCAGTGAAAATTATCTATGGTAATATAATTATCTGTGGTAAATTATCTGTGGTAGTAATGCGATGGGGTTTTGTGGTGATTGTCATTATGTAGCGTATGCATGGGAATGCAATCATTTCCACCCTGTGCATGTGTGTAGATAAATGGTTTATCTTCCGAGATTATGGGACAGCAGCTAGCTGGTGTTGTAATTATCTTCAGTGGATCTCTTACTGTACAGGCTATAACAAAAGCTCTCTATCTTTATGTGCCTTCTTTTTGCAATTGTCTTCGCTCTGCAAGGAAAGCCAAGCTTCTCTAACTAAGGTGTAGAAGGCTTGTGCGACTTCAGCTGAACTTGAAGCAATCAGCAGGAGTCAAGCACATGTGTAGAGTTTTACTGGTGCATGCACCCTTAGGGGCTCATTTCTTATTGAAAACGCTACCATAGCATTTTTTTCTTTCTGTTTTTAATGTTGTATGCCTTAATAACATGGTTAGAATATAGAAGTACTTCTGCAAATTTAGGAAATGTTGTTCAATGAAGGCACATCTAAGAAATGTGGGGTCCCTGACGTAATTCCTAATGCATTTTCGTACATTATTCCCAGTGGGCTCCTCAGCATTGCTATTATTTTTCAGTGTTCTCTCACAACAGGTATTGTTCCTTCATCTTGAAAACAAACGTAAGTGCTCCCCCTTTTTAAATCTGGTAAAAACGTGCTTTTGTAACTATATATAGATCTTCTTTACACCTTAGTCTAGTAAAATGTTAGAATACATAGTTTATAAGCATATTGTTGAATTCGTTTGATCACATAATGCCTATCAGTTTTAACAGGTACGTTCCATTTGCCTGCACCATCTGAACCAGTTCACGAGGTGCTGCACCCTGCCATTCGTTTCAGCGGTGAAGCAATGGCGACCGCTGAACCACGCCGTTCGTTTCAAAAGGCGCAGGGCTGGTTCACGATTTTGCTGCACCCACTCCATTGTCGGTGCCGCCTTGGTGCAGGCGTACAGGCGCGCGGCAGCAGCGCAGCAGACCACACAGCACACGGGCATGAGCGCCATTAAAACCCCGCTTATGCACATCTGATGTATCTATGCAAATGTGGTGTGTGTATTTATGCCCAAGAATTCGATCATATCTGCAGTTCAGGAACTCTCAAACTTACGCACTCTTGTGCACATTATTCGGACATAACGCCTGCACCGCCTCTGCACCTTGGCATTTGTTTCGAGTGTCGCGCTGTGCCTGCACCACAATTTCTGAACTTTGCGTGAACTGGTTCACAGTGGTGCAGGCGAATCGAACAGACCTAGCATGGCATTTTGCATGGATTTAGTACCATCTTGCCGTTTATGGAATTCACTCACGGCCTCACTTGCGCTTTTGACATTAGAATCCAGTTAGATGCCATTTTTGTTATTTTTGTTCCGTTATTTGTTCTAACTGCTGAACAAGCTGAGCATTATCCTTAAAACTCTATATTTCTTGACTGCATTTCTAACTTTCTCTTAAATTGTTTGCAGTTTGTTAGTTTCAATTCGTTTGATTCTGCCATACTAGGAGCCATCAGGTGTCTGTGCTTGCCAACTTACTATTTTTACTTTACATAAGTGACCTTCTCAGTAACACAGAAAGTAGCATTTGATTGTATGCTGGCGATTGTTTTCTATATCACGAAATTAATTCTGCTTATGACTGTCAATGCCAGAATTATTCATTTTCCCAATTTTGTGCCTTGTGTGAGGCTTGGCAGGCAGTGAATGATTTCAACAAAATTGTGATAAAGTCCTTCGTAAAACATACATCACCAATTATTTTTATCTATTCAAATAACAGGCTAACTTTAGACAGGATTTTTCAATACAAGTGCTTAGGCTTCATCTTGCCTTATCATTTATCCTTGTCAAAGCATGTTGATATTATTTGTGTTAAAGCTTTTCATAAACTACTATAGCTGCAGCGAATGCTAAAATCATCTACCAACAATGTTAAACTTCTCATATAAATTGGGCTAATATGACCTTTTCGAGAATATGGTGGAGTTGTATATGGAATGTGCACAAGCTACCAACATTAACAAACTGGGAGCCGTCCAGAAGAATGCCATTTGCCTTGTTTACAGACAGCTCGACCGTTACTTTCCCCATCCAGTCACATTTTCCTTGAATCATCAATGTCTGTTAAACTTGCACTATCGGGGTTTGAAAGCCGGTCTTGTTTGTATGGGCTTCACTAGCTTTGAAAGGTTAAATGAAAGCTACGTTTAGACCAATACAAGAAAAGAGATAAATGTTGAGGCTGTGTTTGTCACCTTTTATTAGTTTGCTTTGCATGAAATATTTATAATTGCATTGCAAGGCCAACTAGTTTGAAAGTGAGTGCTTATTAAAGATGCCATGGGGGGCTGCGAAGAAAGGTTTTAAAAATTATAGTGCCATTCGACTGAGAATTTGTGCTGTCAAATCGAGAAAGACAAAAGAGAGTTTTGTGTGTAAAACTGTCTTTCTCAACATAATTAAAAAATTGAATTCAGATTGCAACTTAATTGCATCATAATTATTGTATACAAGCAAGTCTTCATTGCAGACCTTCCTACACATATTTACTGTTGTGACATAAGCCATCACAATTGGTCCGTTCGATTCACCTGCACCACTATGAACCAGTTCACAGCGGGGCACAAGAAGTTATAAAAATTGTGCAGCTCAATTAATTTCATCGGTACAGGCACAACGCGACACTCTAAACAAATGCCGAGGTGTAGACACAATGCAGGCATTATGTTTTGTCCGCCTGAAGAGTGCCATTCATGTCATTTTGAGAGGTCCTAAACTGCAGGTATGGTCGGCTACTGAGGCGTAAGCACACCTCGCGTTGCTTAGGTACAGCAGACATGTGTAAGAATGGTTTCAGTGGTGCTTACGTCCGTGTGCTTTATTGTCTGCTGCTTTGCACCAGCACGCCTGCACTATGTTTTGCCACCGTCTGTAGGGAACGTGCAGAAAAATTGTGAACCAGCCCTGCACCTTTTGTGATTTATTTGAAATTAATGGCATGGTTCATAGGGGGGGGAGGGGCGGGGCACCATTACTGCACCTCGTGAACTGGTTCAGATGGTGCGAATTGAACAGACCAAGTGTCATGGCTACTTGGGACAATGCATGCACATTGGATACAAAGTTTGGGCTATTGCACAGCAGCAAACATGGATTGTGACCTGTGACACCATTATGTAACACATTTTAATTATAATTCAAGAATATGTAATCACTATTAAAGTACAAAAAGAAATGTATAAGATACACATGGCCCTTCTAGTCATCTTAAATGGCCACTCAATTTGTTCCATGTTCAGCATTGTTTACCAGCAACCACAAGTGCAAATGCAAATACACATTGCAAATGCAGCATTGTGTTTATACCAGATTAAGTGAGCATTAAGACGTTGCTTAGTGAAAACGTCCCTTTACACTTCTTGCCTGCAATGTGGTCAGTGTGGGTGCAGGCCTATCTTCGAAAAAACAGAGTCTGCACTGGAGTAAGCGTGTAGGCATGCATGGCACTCCATTGAAGCGTACCTTATAAAAAATAATGCAGACATGAGGATCAGTAGAATGTCAATCATGATTAATAGCCTTCACTTCATTTGCTTGATTTTTTTTCACATTGCTTGATGTGTGCGTATTGTTCTTGTATATATAATTGAATAAAAAATTCTGTTGCAAGTCAATGCTCGTTTTGTGTTTTCACTGGCCTTCATACTTTGTGCACTGTTTCTAGTCCTTCAAAAATGCAACAACTCGCCCCGCTCTCAATTCTCCTAGCCTCACTATGGAAGTTTAAAGTCGCGCAATAGAGAAAAAACACAATGTAGCGTATCATTGGATACAGGGCCATTGCGCTATCTACGGAAATGACTGTGCAGATAAGGTCGCCCGATCTGCTCAAGATGGTCTCCACTCTGCTATTATACCTCTATCCAGAACTGACGCAGCTGCAAGGCTTCGTTCACACGCACGTGAACTTGCACTTGCACAGTGGAATTCGACGGAATTTACCAACGCTCGCCTCCACAGCTTGGATCAGAATCTACTTCTCCATCTTCTATCAGGAATATATGGAGCTGAGGAGACGCTTCTGTGCCACTTGTGGCTTGGCAGGGCCTTCACGAATGCTTACTCATTTCGGATCGGAATGGCCAACAGCACTACATGCGATAACTGTAGCTGTGAGGAAGCGATCGCCCACCTTCCCTGTGAGTGTCCTCGCTTCAGTGCGGCCAGGAAAGAACTTTCAAGAGCGTTAGACCTGACAAACGCCCTTTGTCGGAGGAAAGGATCCTGAGACACTGGCCGAGACCATCCTCAGCACAGAAGGCTTTGAAAGCATTGTTGTGCTTCTTACGGCCTTAGAGACAGACTTTAAGCAGTGCCATATTCTTTCATTTTTTTGTGCTTTTCTTTCCCCCCCCCCTTTTATTTGTAGCATCTCTTTTCTATTATCTTTTATTCTCCTTACCCCCTTTCCCCAGCACAGGGCAGCCAGCCGGTCAGAACTGGCTAGCCTACCTGTCTTTCCACCTACTCTTCCTTCCTTTTTTAAAGTCATTTGTTAAAATGAGAATTCAATAAATATGAAAACTGTTTCTATTACAATAAGAACGCTTTTACTGTTTGAAGCATGCAGTTTATACCTGTTGGCACAGGAAGATTTGAAAGAGATGCACAGAGTGTTACAGTGTGCATTGCAACGTTGAACGGTCCTGTCTCACCCATGAATACTGCAATATCATCATAGGCATGTAGGGGTCTTGCACTGCAACTCAGAGACATCTTCTCCAGGGCTTTCTTATTCTATTAACTGTCAGCCTCTTGCATTCATAACATGGTTATAAATTTCTTACCTGATTTCCCATCTAAGTTCCTGCATTTCATTCTGCTGTTTATACCGAATTTTTAAGCTCCTTTCTTTGAATGAAAAGTGTTACATTCATTTTCTCTCAAGGTGTTTTCTAATGTGCCAAGAATAAAGATTCTGCCTTATCAAAGCTGATCTAATGGCAAAAATATTCTGAGCCATAAAGGGTGCTCATTGAGACATGAGGCACCATGTCCCACGAAACATCAATCAGTTTTATTTTTAAGTAAAAGCTCATCAGTTCTTGCTTGCCAAGCTACATCTTTACACCACTAAGCACCACATGGTCTTCCAGAAAAGAAGGTTCCACAACTATTTATATACACACATTAAAATTTTTTTTTCTCAAGACCTATGTTTTTTTCAGTACGTTGCAAAATGCAAAGTAGGTAACGTGCAGCTTTAGTGCATCTGCTGTTGACAGAGCTGAGCTGACATGAAGGTGAAAAGACATACCTACACATATCAACACAATGTAAAGATACGGCTTTTTAAAGACATGTTGCACTGGAAAGGTGAATTAAAGGTCGGCAGGATTCTCTGGTAATGTGGCACACACAATACAGCTAGGATACAATGCAGATTACTTTGCATTTACTAGTATGCTTTTTTGGTGTTTCGTGGCATAAAATAAAGCTGCAGCATAAGTCTGCATGCCCTAGTGTCATTTGTATAATATCATCAAAACTGATTTAATTACAATTCAGTGTTCCACCAAAGGCACCATCAGCCAGCTAAGCCATTCTTGTGAGATAAGGCTTCTCGGCTTGGTCTGTGCATATGTTAGCTTTGGAAATGTCCTTTCACACAAACTTGTTACAGGAACTGTGGTCAAGAAGACAACAGAAATTTTTGGAAACTGATTTGTCCACCCCAGTATTTTTTTATGGTGCTGGCTTTCTTGATGCTAGTTTGAGACTTAAGAAGTTACATCTCAGCATGCAAGCTGTCAAATTACATGTATTTCAGAGGAGCTAGACAGAAACAGCCATTTCATTATTTCCCACATAAAGGTCCAAAAGGCTCTACATGAAAACTATGAGATAAAATTGTGTAAATCCCATGCAGTGTGGGAATTGATGTTATGCAAGGTGCTTTGCAGGCTACTTTGCAGGCTATGCAAAGGTGGAGCATTGCTGTCGGGTGTTTCGAAATCAACACTCGTGTGAAACTTGCTTTTGAATCGCTGTTCATACGGAGGCGACCAACAACCGGTGGGTGTGCTGCTGTTGGGACACCCGGATCTTTTCATGTGAACCACCTGGTTTTAGCGCAGATAGTGTGAGATTTGGATGACAATGCAATGAGCACGATGGCATCACGAACACAACCACATGTCTAGTGGCATAAGCTAGGTAATATAAAACTTGGGCCACTGGTTTGGCATAAAAACATGACAAGAGTAACAACCCGCATTATTCAAATCTTTTAATACTAACTATAACAAAAAATTTAATGCTTTGTTGCACCTTTAAAACGACGTAAAAATCACGTACTAACATAAGCATGCAAATATACGCAATAAAAAGCACATCGCAGCATAAGCAAAATTGTGTAAAAAATCACGTACTAACATAAGCATGCAAATATACACAATAAAAAGCACATCGCAGCATAAGCAAAATTGTATTATGCAATCATATTTTATTGCGGAAGCCATGAAAGCAGAAATGCCTGATAACACTTTGTTAAAGCTGAAGCAGATGTCTCGTTTAGTCCATTTCCTTCTTGGTGGAGTTTAATTTGCTGGTCATTGACGCTTGTACATATTCACATATAATTCTTGCCAGTCACAGCAAAAGCTGATGTCATTATGATTATGGCATGCAGTTTTTCAGCTCCAAGTCTTGCTGCTCTTTTTTTGGCATAGCTTCCTTCAGTTGCAGCAATAATATAAAGTTAATACGTGCTGGGCCAATGTGTAGACATTTCTGAACTCTTGCACGTCATCTATATGTTTAGTTCTCCCCTTTCTGCCCAGAATGATGCAGTTGATTTGATTTCCAAGGTTGCTTTTACATTGCTTGGAATTAAGCTTGGAAGGCAGCATTCTTTGCTCTTTTTCTGTCCTTCCCTGATTAGGCAACAAGTGAGAATACTGCTTCAGGTGGCGCAATGTTTGCTTTATTTTGTTCTCCAAAGTAATAGCAGTTGCTGGTGCTACGAACTTAGCAAGAACCTGGTCCAGATGCCAGCAGTCCTTTCTTCGCCCTTTCTTCACCTTGGTCACAGATGTTTGACAAAGCAAATAATTGGCAGAGAATTTGCAGCTCATGCACACGCTTCAATGCATGCAGTTTTACAATGCTTGCAGCAGTTTGCCCAGGTAACGTATTCCAGTGCCAACAAAACTTGTGTGTCCATATCAGCATCACTCCTTTCTCTGGCGTTTGGTCGGATGAAGTTCTGCAAGAGAATAATCTGCCTAATCATTGCTCGGATAGAAGACAGAGGGTGTCTATAAGTGTCTTTTTCAGATTGATTTATTTTAGAGTCGTTAGAGCACGTATAGCTTTCTTGGTTGATATGGCCATGCACCCAGGATCTTAGCCTCTGTAAAAGGTCAACTTCTGGTACACTCCAGAAGGGCTGACACTGGACGTCAGAGTGGGTGCACTGCCAGAGGAGCTGCTGGATGGTCTTTTCGAGTTTACAGTGGTCACATTTAATAAAGAAGGACTGTGAAATTGTGAAGGCTACACCGAGTCGTAGGTGGCACAGCAGTGTATTGTAACACCAGGAGAGGTTTGACATCGTAATCGCAGCTGCAGTGATAGATCAAGCCTGCACAAATGATGGTTGAATACTCTGGAGTCTTCCAAAGAGCCAGCATGATGTCATTAGAAATTCATTGAAGTTCTCTGACTGTGTCCATTCTAGAAAGCGGGATCGTGTGGGATGATATGGCAGCTTCATCAGTAAGATGCTTGCCAAAAACGCTGCAATGACCAGGCATCCACTGGATAATAACATCACATCCTTTTTCAATTATTGTGATCCTAGATTTCTTGTTTGTTTGAAATAAACTGTTCATAATTCCCATGGTGCAGTGTCACCTTGCAGGCTTTCAACAGCCGTTTTGGAATTACTGAACTCTGTCCATTTACATGGGGGGTTTCCGTGCAATATATGCAATAGTGGCATGAAGGGCGGGATGTTCCGACCTTCTAGACGTGGTCATATGCAACATTTGGAATTTAGCTTTGATCGAGCCGCAACAATGACAGTGACCGTTAAATCAGTGGACGCGACCAAACCATCCATGTAAATGTGAACGAGAGGTCTGCATACACTTTGTGTAAAAGGGGTAGAGTAAGCTCCATTAAAACTGTTGATGACAGCTGGGCCTGATGACATCTGAGGCTTTTGCATACACCACGGAAGGGAGATGGTGATCTTGCAGCAGGTGCAAACATCTTTTTAAAGGGACGGCTGGGGAGTAACAATGGTTCTTGAAAATGTAGCCTGAGAGCTCTTCACTTGCAAGCAAATGAGATGGTGGACAAGCGAGATGGTAGAATGTCGAATATGTCCTCTAAGCACTTTAGTATACATAGCTACGTAGGTCGCGATTAGGTCTCTCTGAAGATGGCAATTGTGACGATTTATCTGTCAACAATTGTGATTGCGTTCCACACACAGTATATTCAAGAAAAGGCTACCTCGACCTGGCTATATCGCCAATTTAACCAGTTCAGAGTTAAAGCTTTGCTTGCAGCTGCCTCCGTGCACGTACATATATATGGTGTTTACCCTCCCCCGGTACAGGGTAGCCAACCGGAGATAATGTCTGGTTAACCTCCGTGTCTTTCCTTTACCTTTTTTCTCTTTTTTTCTCTATGGTGTTTCAATTCTTGTGATTTCACTGAAAGCAAAACCACATTGATATTGCAGTAAAACACACTTTTCAAAATGCTAAATGTCTCGTTAATGGCCATGTGCTCAAGAGGGTTTTATTTAGAATTTTTTGTCCAGCATGCCATATATGTATCCCCCTGTTGTATTGACCAGAACAAAGACCATTTATTTGCATTTGCAGATGCTTTGTAATAGGGAGGCCTGTCCTTGGAAATTTAGTAGCCACACCACACATGACTAATTTGTGTTGCAATTAAAAAATACGTATTCTCGGACCAAATACCTGAGCTGTGCGCACCACACGAAGGAATGAGAAAATAAGTTTTGTGGTAGTGCATTTCGCACGCGTGTATGTTTGTGTGCTGTTTCTTCGTTTTTTCACTTCCTTGCCATCTCACACTGGGCAGCAAATTTGCGAAGCCTGTGGCTGGGACTTCTCCAGATGCAATTAAACTTCCTCTCTCGAGAGAGAGAGCGAGTGGAGCTAAATGTCTAATATGTCACAGCCACGGGCAATCCACTGTAGTCATAGCTCATATACATCCACACGTGGGCAAGGGTCTTGTACGCGTTTCATAATGGTCGACAAATTTTCTTTAATTAGCTTCAACGCAATACAGAGCTGTTATGCGGTGAAACATATTTGCCGTTGCCGTGCAGTGAAGCATACCGATTGAGATTGAAAGGGCGCACTGTTCAACTGTCACGGGGCCTATAGTAAGAGTTCCTTCATTACACACGCGTGTACACGTTGTCTCCGGTCATAGTACGCGCACTGAGCCATCCAATAAGTGTACCGACATCCATTGAGAGGTGTTTCTTGCGTGGTTGTGGTGTTTTAAGCCGTACGTTGTTTCGCCCTCATGATTTCTCTCTGTTCGCGCCCTCTTTACACTCCCAGGCCTTTTTACACACCCACTCGCTGACAACAATAAAACCGACTAATAAACCCGGCTATTTACTGTAATCCATAATTGTTGCCTGCAAATTGGCTTTACTGTGTTCAAAATGCGCGATAAACATGTAGTTTGAATGTGGCTTCGGTTATATGTGAAAAAGGCAGGAACTGCTTTCTGGTTATGTTCTTGGTCGGAGCGAAGGCTGCATAAATATAGCCGATTTTGTAATAGCTTCACGATATCTCTGTGCCGCAGTTCTTTGATAGCGCAGTACCAAACATACAAAATGCACTATATAGGCATGTCTTTCCCGAACTCAACATCTACCATTTTGACGGGGTGTTTACACCCGCGAAATTCAGCTGAGAGTTGTGTTTTGTGGCTGCTTATTTTACATGTCGACACAATTAAGGCATGTTCGCTAGTTTAGGAAATAAAGGTGGCAGTCAAGAACTATTCTGCTTTCTTTTTCCGCGATGATGTCAGTGTTCTGATGGTCTAGCTATGTTTTAGGTATACTCAGAGTTGTCAGTTTATAGTTCTTTGCCTAGCTGTCATCGAAAGCTTCATAGTTCGCCTTTGTGGAATATGAAATCGACGATTTATTTAATTGCAGCGTGAAACAATGACTCAATACAAACGAGTGATTCATGCATATATATGGAACGAAAAATGTTAGGCCTAACGTTGAGACAGGAAGAGAGCGGTGCGGATCAGAGAACAAACGGGAATAGCCGATATTCTAGTTGTCATTTAAGCGGGAAAAAAGGAGCTGGGCAGGCCATGTAATGCGTAGGATGGATAACCGGTGGACCATTAGAGTTACAGAATGGATATACCAAGAGAAGGGAAGCGCAGTCGAGGACGGCAGAAAACTAGGTGGGGTGATGAAGTTAGGAAATTTGCAGGCGCAAGTTGGAGTCAGCTACCGCAAGATAGGGTTAATTGGAGTTCACATGGAGAAGCCTTCATCTTGCAGTGGACATAAATATAGGCTGATGATGATGATTCATGCATCTCCGCTTTTCCAACCCAGCGAGCCCACAAAGGCAGCCCTGTCGGAATAACTTATTCTTAGTTGAGAATGAACCAATGTAATTGGTGAAATGTTTTCTTTCATACTCATTTTAATGACTCTGAGATGCCCCTTCTACTTATGGCTTAACCAGTGATATAGCTATTCGGTCAGCACAATTGGTCAGGCCATTTATACCGTATTACCACTTAGCCAGAAATCAATTGTGGTTTTAAATTACACCTTACTGTACAAGATTTTGTGTAGAGCAAGTTATTACAAACCTAGAAAGACTTGTAAATGCATCTCTTTAACAATTTTGTAATTTTTTAAATCTGTACAATACTTCAACAAAATACAACACCGCACAATTAAGTGATCGACAGTGACTGAACAAGAGAAGCCTTTGCCTGGAGTCAATGTTTGGGCAAAGGGACTTGCATTCATTAGGCCAACAACTGATTTCCACATAGCTCATCACTCCCAAGGGTCAAGGAGGATAAGCTGGTATGTAAGAGTAAAATGAAGGATGTAGGTAGAGGAATAAGAAGTGCTTGAAGGCAATGATTAGCTTGGGATAGTAAAAGGGGTGTGCTAAAGGTTCTCCCAAGTAGAGCAAAAAAACAGAACTGGAAATGAACCATTGCATGCAAGTATGCATCAACCTATTCTGGCAGCCCTTTAGGAAAACCTTCTAAGGTAAGGCTTGCCCTAGCTGTCACCTCTGCGGATAGCTGAAAGTATGTCATAATTGTTGCCCGTAATGTCCTGGCCATAAACAAATATAATCTGGAGGTTCTACTGTTCCACTTGCCTTTTGTATTTACTTTGATATAATGTTACCTGAAAACACATCTGCCTTGATGGACAGCTTTTACACTCACAAAGCCTTTGCTCACCTTAACATACTCAGGCTTTTTAAGCACTATGTCAATTTTATGAGCTTTTTGTCGATGAGTAACTGTTCTAAGATTTGTTATGTGCAAAATTCACTTATCTCTTGATCGTGTTTACTTGTGCAACATCTCCCGATATTACACAGCATCTAATATTTAAGATAATAGCAGTTATAGTGGACTAAGGATGACTGTAGCAACTGACGAAACTAGCCACATGAAGATATTTCACTTTTTCCATTCATACTTTCATTTCAAATTTAAGTGCTCAACGAGAGAGTTCAACATTTGAATTGGTGAAACATTAAAATATGGTCAAATACACTGGGCTACACTTATTATTGGATTGTGCCTGCATTGGAAAGAAAAGAATGAAACTGCTGCAGTATAGTAGACGGAACACCTGGCTCATAAACGAAGTCATGAGCTCAAACCCTTCCTGTTTTTTTCTACAACAAAGGTTCTTTTGTGAGATCATTTCTGATGACTTAACTCTGCCACGCTAGCACCTATGAGTGATATATATGACGGCTAAATTAGTTTGTGGTACGTTTTGATATTTTAAGCTTGTGGTTTTTTTAAATATATGCATTTTAACAGACTTAAAAACTTAGAGTTGTGCAGCTTTGCTAATGTTCACTTTAAAAAGTTATTCCGTTTCAAGGGTTCATGGCAACTCTATTTTTAATAATCAGTATGTTATGGCAAGATAAGTGTATCAACGACCATCATCTTGCACTCATTTCTCTCCTTCCAAGTTGAAAAAAACAAAAAAAGAAAGAACCATGCTCACTAATAAAAATGTGTTGCTTTTAGTGTATATTTATAACTAAACACGTCTTCTAAACATACTAATATGACTAAAGACATAACATCATGGAGCCCTTCTGGTTGCCTGAAATTTTCGAGAACTATATCAATATGAGTGCCCTTTCCTTCGTATATGTTCGAAGTAGTACTTAATGAACAGAATTGTGGAAATTAATAGGCCAGTGCTGATGCTAGTAAGCTAATAAATTTATCAAGGACATTGTTACCTGATTTGTGTGAAGCCAGTCTGCAACTCCTTTTTATAAATTTAGATGTATAAAAAGGGTAACATTATGAACCTGATGATAAAAGAGTCATTCTAGAGAGAACCTGGTTCATATTTGTTTGATGGTCTGAACAGGAGCCAGAAATTTCAACGATGTCACTTGCCAATTCTTAATGATGTGTGGGCATGTCCTGATGTGAGGGCATGTCCTGATGTGAGGGCATGTCTTGATGTGAGGGCATGTCCTGATGCGTGGGCATGTCCTACATACATTATTCTTAATCTGCAACTGGCACCATTAAATCTATCTTCAAACATTAAAGATAAAACATGCAGGTACGTGGCTGTGTCAAGACTTGTTCATTATTGCCTTTCATTGAAAGCTATGACCTAAACTCTTAACAGTATTTTGTCTAAGCATGTGACATTGCGTTGAGTTGAATTATTAAATGAACTAGTCTACCAAATGCTTTTTTATTATATTCTACTAAATTATTTGTTTCTTTGCAAAAGCTACCCAAGATTTTTCACTGCATGTCTTGCATTCTTAGACTTTTGTCCTTGCTGTCTAGTTTTGGAATTGCTGGCATACATTATTTCAGGAGTGCTTTCTAGCAAGATTGGTAGACTTGGTTTTCCCTCAATTGTACAAACACTTACCAGACGTGCAGCTTGTGTTCTCCTACTTAATTCTGAAATGAAATCCTTGTACACTTTGTGTGGGGTGTTTAACCCTTACGTGCCTTCAACGAGCTGAGTTCATCCATGGCTTTTTGGTAAAAATGGCCAAAGACGAGCTCAGCTTATAAGCAGTACTTTGCATTTTCTAGCAATGCCATGGATAAGCCAAGATTTGTCTCAGTGCTTAATCAGGCTTTTGATTGATGGCAACGCATAATCCATGGGACAGCGGAAGCAGAAGCAAATTCTTTCCGAGGAGGTAAAACATGTTGGCAACTGGGGTTCTAAAAATACTTTGGTCACCCTTTTGGTCAGAATAAAAAAAATTCTGGCGTTTTATGTGCCAAAACCAGGTTACAATTATGAGGCCCACCAAAGTAGGGTACTCCGGGTTAATTTTGACCATCTGGGTTTCTTCAGTGTGCACCAAATGCGCAGTACACTGGTGTTTTTGCATTTCACCCCCATCAAAGGTCAGAATTTGGGGTAATAGCGTGGCATGGAAGGGGTTAAAAAGGTGACGGGTAGCACATACTGCACGAGTGTGCTGAACTGGGCTAGTTAGTGCATGTTTAAAAGGGAATCGAACAGCGCTGAAGATGGGTGGAGAGAAGACAGACAGCACTGTGTTTACTGCTTTGACTTCACCCCATCTTTAGAGGGGCAAAGCCTCAGAATGCCATAAATAATGTAATATAATAGCTTTTCTAGAGCCAGTTTCATCTTCCAGGAGGATACTATCTCCCGATGTCACGACACAGTATATGGTCACGTGGGAGCAGCACATTGCGATGTTACGACACTCATTCCAGCTCATTCGGTCATCCGCTATACTCTTAAATTGGCCTTCACGAGTAGCAGCACACGAGTCGACCGAGCTAGCTGGAGGCCCCGAGAGCATGTCAAAACATTGAAATGTCCGGCTCCCATGTGACCACATACTGTGTTATGACATCACGACACAGTGTCCTTCTAGAAAACAAAACCAAAACCGGCTCCAGAAAAGCTATTATAGTAAATTACTTACGGCACTCCGAGGCTTGTCATTTCTTCTAGAGCTTTCACAAAAAAAGAATAGTTCAAAAATCATGCCAGTACCTCGTTAATGGGAACTTTGCAGAAGATGTCCTACCTGAAATGTATTGGGTGCTTTGAATATGCATGTATAGTCTGAGGAAGTGTTGTAAATGCCAAAGAAAATTGGAAGAGGGATAGCCCTGGGACACAGTTTTGTTGGTAAAGTACTTTATTTGAAAAATCTGAGGGAGCTAAGTAACATTTTCTCGGTGCAAATATTAGCTTACATAGCTGTAAATGGCAGAGGAGTTGTTGAAGCTTCAAGCAGCATCGACTCTATCATGGGCACTCAAGCAGTAGGCCTTCCTTCTCTGGACAAAGACCTAGAGGGGTAAATATTGTCGCTGTCCAGCATGAACGAAAGAACATACTATACATTATGCACAACATATGGCACCTGTAAACAATAAATTTGCACACCATCATGACATAAAGGAATGCCTGCTGGTGCATAGATTTACATGGCTGCCTTATATATATGATACTTATCACATAAGCGTATGGAACCACCTGAAAATACACTCTGCAGCCATCTGGCCTTGCTGAGGTATGCACTATTGCAACAGCAATGCACATGTTGGCAAACTGTATGACAAAATCTAAGCAAATAAAAGGGGAGGCTATTGCTTTGTCAAAATAACCTGACTCGGTGCAACGCCAGTGGAATTTATATCTTGGTGTTTCAACCCAAAATACACCCCGTTTACACACTGCACTTCTGCCCACATTAACTATCACACTACTGCACTAAACATTTTTCCCCCCATTGTTGGGTCACCGCTATAGAAGTTTAACTAATTAACAACCTTTTTGCAAAGCCAAAACTGCACACGTTCAGCTTATCCAAGCCACACATCCCGATTTGCTCACGAGGAACAAATTTTGTTCCACTTATTTCAGGCTTTAAGGTCGAGATTGCACAGTTATGCAATTTTGGAGCTGTTTATAATGGTTTGAGTAATGTGCGGTTAGGCAGTTTTATTTTAACCTTGTGTTAAAAAGAAATCCTTCTTTTTTTGGCACAAAATATAATTTTCACTCTTTTCTTTCATTCAGGGGTGGGTGGGTGGGTAAACTTTATTGATTCATGAGAGAATCATGTGAGGGAGGGCAGGGGAGAAAAGGAAGCAGGACGACGATGGGCCCTCGGGCCACTTTAGATGGCCGGGCACATTTGTGCTTTGGCGACCCCTCTGGCCCAGCCCAGTGTCCGAAGCTGTAACTCCGGTTGCGAGCTGCGCAGAGCAGGCTCCCATCGCTCCTGGTGTTCTGACCCTCGCCACAGGGGCTTGGGCTTGTTCGGGCAATTTAGAAAGATGTGGTCAAAGTGCTAGGACACAAGTGGCAGTGAGGAGAGGTTTCACCGTGGGTAATAATGGACAGAAGAAAAGGGGTCGTAACTGTGGCCGTTTGAAGTCTGCGCCACAAAGCCTGGTCACTTCTGGGAAGAGATTTATGCGGTGGGGGGTAGATTAGGCGGGAATTTCTGTAAAACAGGGTGAGGTCATGGTAGCTGAGGAGTCGATCTCTGGCACTGCGAGACGAAGGCGGGTCGCTCTCAGCCCGGTTGACGAGTGCTCGGGCCTGGATGTGAGCGGCCATGTTGCCTGGGTGTTCGCTGTGTGCAGGGACCCCAAGGAGGGTGATAAGGCGATTAGGAGGGGGAGTTGATTCGAGTTGCATTCAGGGGGTTTGAGTTATTTCCCGCAATATTTCTGCATTCGAGTGCATGATTCTGCCTTTCCAAGCTGCCAGGTGACTTCGCTTCATCCTTGTGCCCTTCTTGACGCATTCGGTATGATGTCTGTCCGTTTGATTGCACACTAAAATGCAAACTCTCCTTTGACTTTATCATTCTGCTTCTGGTGGCTGATCCTGAATGCTGCACCTTATCTCAAACAATCCTTGTCTCGTTTTTCCGCGAACTTCATTTTTTCCACCTTCGTTTCGCTGTTGTCTTCGTGACACATGTGTAACACCTCTTTAGCAGTGGTGTCCGATAGATGAATTATCAGTCCCAGTTAAAGGACAGCTGTGGGTGCCTTCAGGGCAGAGACAGTACCCACTGATCGACACAGCACAGCAGACCAACTGACAGAGAACAAAATTCCACATTATAAAAGGGCTCTTGTAACACAATTATTCAGATTTGTCTCTGTATTTCAGGGCTTTTGGAGCTAGGAGTGTTGCCTCTGCCATGCATCTGTTTGCTGTGACAATATCACTACTCAAGTAAGAATTTCTTGCAGCGTTTTTTAGACTGATTTTCTTAGCTTCGTCATTATCAATGGGCATCCACTCATAATGTGAATAAACCCAGCTCAGTGACCTACTTATTAAAGTCCTTGTTGGTATAGCACATATATAGGGTGTTTCATTTTAGCTGCACCAAATTTTTAAACGTTGCCTGTGGCAGATGGCACAGCTATAATCCTTGATCTAAACTAATCGATGAGGCGGCCATTACTTCCACGAGAAATCAAAATGGGTAATTGAGTAATTAACATAATTACGCTTTTTAACTTTTTAATTAATGATTTTACGGCACATCTTTCAATCTACGGGTTATAGCCGCTGAGTTCGCAAGGCGTATCCACTTGGAATGAATTCTCAGGACTGAACCAGTTTCAAGATATTAATTTTTAAAGTGTCCGACGAAATGTATGGGCGTTCCAGTTAACTTTTTGAGGAAAACGCTGTTTTGTGCATTGAAGCACAAAGTTAACTGAAACGCCCATGTATTTCGTGGGACGCTTTGAAAATTAATATCTCGAAACTGGCACAGTCCTGAGAATTCGTTCCAAGTGGATACGCCTGGCGAACTCTGGGGCTATAATTCGTAGATTGAAAGATGTGCCGTAAAATTAATAATTAAAAAGTTAATTAGCGTATTTATGTTAATTACTCAATTAAGCGGTTTTATTTCTCGTGGAAGTAATGGCCGCCTCATCGAGTAGTTTAGCTCAAGGATTATAATTATGCTATCTGCCACAGGTAATTTTTTAAAATTTGGTGCAGCTAAAATGAAACACCCTGTATACAGTGGTTTCTTGTCTAATTTGGCCAACCAAACCTCAAGCTTCGCTTAAGCGCAGCAGATGTCCAATTCAAGGTATTCACAAGCCTCTACGTCACTCCAGTTGACTAAATATATAGTGTTATGAATCTGGTGGTCTAGTTCGTTCAACTCCTGTTGCATTAATTCCATATGTAAGACAACTCATTTAAACTTACCAACAATTAGTGACATAGACATAGATGAAAGTTCTTTATCACTTTTCTTCGTGACTTCTTTGATGTCAGCATGCAAGAACATTCACATAACTCTCAGCTGCTCAATGTCCTGCATTTCAGTCTTTTCTGTCCCTAGGGCACCCGTGAGTCCACAGCCAAGGATGCTACATAGTTCATTTGCAAAAATCAGTAATCGTCATGGTTCCTCTCATCTGTAATACTGCTGTGACAGCACTAGCTGCTCAAAGGACAAAGCTTCCGAAATTCAGATGGGAACAGCTCAGCGCAGCCTTCCAGCCTCGCAAACCTTGGAGTGGCCGTCAGGCTGAAGGACTAGAATATCGGCAGGCACACAGACGGCGATTTCAAGGGCTAGGCCTACACGATCAGGCTTCGGACGAGACTCACTATCCCTGCCTTGCAAGCTATGGAGCAGTCATCATTGTGATGGCAAGATAAGTCTGCATTATATGTGCTGTTCACTTTGAGGGCTAGGCCAACAGGATGGATGTCAATGAAGGAATTCATCGTCCAAGCCTTGCAAGCTTCGAAGTGGTCATTGCAGTTGTCCTTCACATCGATAGGCAGGCCATCAGGGCTGGGCCGACAGGTTGTGTCATTCATCTCCGGGGGCATCCCAGCCTTGCGAGCTCGTCATGCTGAAGGGCAAGGTCAAACAGTAGCTGAAGCAAGCAGAATGTGCTCCCGCCTCCTCGAACCTGAGTATGACGCCTGCCGTTGTAGTAGGAGTCCTGGGTATTACGGCACCAAATGTAAGGAACCAAGACAGATGCTATGGCTATCCCAATCTTCCTCCTTTAATGGAAGTCTAATGAGAACCATGATGATAGGCGAGAGATGTTACCTTCTTTTGCAACAGGCACAAGGGCATGCAAGGCAAGAAAACGGAAAATTAAGGAACCTAGCTATTATGTACCTTTTAAGTAAGGGACCTATCACTGTGGACCATTGACCTCAGAAGAGACTGATCGCTGGGGACCACGAAGTCCCGGAAAAGATTAAGGGGACAGTTGGAACATGGAGGAAAGCCACGTAGGAAGGAGGTCGCCCAGCGACATGTGCTGAAGACATTTCGTCAGTTTTTGGAACCAAGCTGCCGAGACTTCACTGGACCATGGCAACCAGTCAAGGCCTGGCCAACACATAGCTACAAGAGTATGCTTTGCAACTTCACCAGGCCACAGAGTTCTAACACAATGCCTGTAAGCACCTGTTTCTGTGGCCAGAACACAAGCTAGCTTAGGGTCTGAACTTACAGACAGCTGCTGGGCCAGGACACCTCCTCCGGGTGTTCCTGTTTAACGTTCCAGATATGACCCCCGTTTCTTTGGCCAAGTGTGGACATTACATTTGTGATGTCTTGGACCCTTCGGTCAAGCCTGTAGCTGCTGGGTTGAGCACGTCGCTGCTTTCCTCATCTCACCTTGCCAGTCATGCAACGGTGAACTACTTTCTTTGGCTGAACTATGTTTTTCTAATTTGCTTTGTCTTGTACTACCACTTTATTTGTTGTAGTCTGCTGTTAATTTACGTCAAGTCAAGATGCCATCTTACTCTCAGCTGCTATGTACTTTCCCTTCTATGTGTGCATTAAATGTTTTGTTGGACGTATGCAAATGGCTTTATGTTGTTTTGGGTGCTCTGAGGTTTTGCTTAAGTAACCCATTCCAAATATAAAGAACCTGCATCACAGCTACTGATTATGGGTAGCCATGTGAAAAGCAGATAAAAGCAGTGAACATGTGCTTGGTTAAAAAATCCCTCCACATGGTTAGATGGTCTGTTGAGATTTTTAGGCCTGCCAACCTTTAAATTAAGAAAACACGACAGTGGAAGCTAAAAAATACTTAAATTTCGTGAAAATACTATACATTATTCGATTACTCAATATGCTCACTGTTTATTAAGTAAGACTTGCAGATTTTGTTCTGTAATGGTGCTGTGAACAGCCATGCAGCCCAATATTGTCGCAGCAGCAATGGGTCTCTGCCGTAGACAGGCAGAAATGTTGAAGTTTATTAATGAAATATTCGTGTAACATTCGTCAAGGACTCAGTTGCCATATACATTGGTTCTATCAGCTGATGTCGCAGCAGTGCGGGAAGGTCCGCATAATCAATGGGTTAAGAAAATTGGGTTATAAAATATCACTTAGCGACTCTTGCGCTCTTGTCTTCTTTAAAATTGATTTTGTCCGAACAACACACGAATGAAAAATCATCAAATATTTCTGTCAATATGCCAAACATAAATGAAAGGCAAAGTGACATGACGATGAGGAGATAACAAAGCAAGAAAGCAATTGCGCTTGGTTCAAAACCTGACAGCAGCTTCAAAGCATAACCAGAAGGTTGGCCCAGGAAGCTAGACAGTAGATGTATGTTGGAAAGAGTTTGAGGGCATTGTGGTCAGCTCCATGCTTGATGTATAATACTATCTGCAATGTGTTTGCCAACAAATGGCCTCCTGAAAGCCGTTTCCTGTGTAAGCATGGTTGTATATGTTGCAGCTGAAGAACTGAAGTTTTAGTTAACCGCTTCTGTGCCTGACTTGACAGATGAGCACGCTTATGTATTCGTACAAGTAAATCAGGATGTGTCGATAGTGTACTGAGTAGGTGTATGTTAACAGGCTAGGATTTTCTTTGTTTTCAGTTATTATTCAATTCTTTATTTTACTTGTTGCACAATGTAGACCAATAAAAGGACACGCACAAAAGGTGAAAACGTAAATGCATACATGACTGTTTTTCATTACAAAATTAATGTTTTCTGCTTTGATGTCATAATACTGTTACGCGCTGTGCCGAGCATCGAAGAATGCGCCAGAAAGACGGTGAAGACGACGATCTGGGCAGTGCTCGTGTTGTTCTGCTATCTTGCCTGCAGCCGTCTCTCTCAGTATATATCTTGTAAATATAATTTCCCTATCCCTTTTTGCTACTCTCATCCCCGTGGCAATACATACCTGCCAAATTTTGCAATTTTATTACAAAATGTCAGATTTATAGCGGTTGCTTACGATTGTTGTATTGACACCGATAATTTTAGGATTTTTTCATTGCATCCTATTAAGGGCAAAACTGATCTCAATAGAATGCAAATATAGTCATTGGGCAATTTTTAGAGCTGGACTATCCAGACCTGCTCAGTTATTTGGACTTACTGGCAGCAGTGCAACGGCTGGGGAAATTTTGGCTGACGTTACATGAATATTTTGTGAATAAATACCACAAACGTTTGTTTTTCTGTGACACAGCTTATGTTTGCTGCGAACATAGAGCAGCATGCCTTTTCATAGTGCCTCTAGACTGAATTCAGGTAAGCGTCCAAAAAGCATTGCATAATTCGGTTTCCTAAAGTCAGCGTCACTGCAATACAGTTGTGTTAAACTGTGAAGCATATTAAGAGTGGAAAGGGGCCACTATATAATAGGTGTTCCTTAATTATGCACGTGCACACCCACCGTCACCTGCCAGTAAAAGCACCAGGACACCTATTAAGTGTAGTAGCAGGCCTTCTGAGCTACTTCGGACGTAGCTGTGGCGATTTGAGCATTTGTTTCGACCACCTTGCAAGGATGTAGCTAATATTCCAGAAATAATTAACACATCAAAAAACATGAACAGCATGAACTTCAGCTTGATAAACAAAATATTACTTTCTTATAGCTAGGGGCCGCACTTTTCACCCCCAGAACATGAAACTTAAATCGTCACAAAGACAGCTTTGAATGGCTGCCAGTACAGTTATTACATGTCTCGGTATTCGTAATGCGACAGGAGATGGCAGGTGCGCGCGTGTAAGGAACACACACGTCCTGTGACAAAGGCCCCTTTTCACTTTTCATATGCTTCACCGCGTAACACGACTGTAGCGTGGGAAAACTGACTTTAGTGAACAGAACTATGCAATACTTCTTAGAGCCTTGCCCAAAGCCAACTAATTGTTTTTAAATAAACAATTCAAGTCTTGCGCAAGAAACAATTTTCAGTATTTCTTACCAAATTTTAGTGTTTTCTGTCTTCAACAGTAGTATTTTATTGCATTTTAAGGTTGAAAATCTGTAATACACATAGTTGTATGGATTTGTGTGTAAATGTACACTGGGGTATCTCAAGTGCCAAGTAGAACAAAAAATCAAGAAGACATACAACATTAAAAACTGAAATTTGGCCTAGTCAGCACTAACTAGCACGAACTTTACTTCTTGTGTAAATATATTTTGACCACGAGTTGAAAAACCCGGTGTACCTAATGTTTAAGATAAAACCTACAAGAAAAAATATTGACGAAGCTTTATAGAATGAGAAATGGACAGGATAAGCTAATCAGAAAGTATGTGCTTTGTCTTTTTTATTTGAACATACTGCTAGCCTCACATTTGAGGCTGTTGCAGGAAAGGGGCAGAATACATATTTAAGAGAACACAGTTCAAGTAGGCGCGGACATAGATAAGTTTAGGTGAACAAGGCAGTACCTATGCACTGTATATTCCTTATACAAATGCTATAAAAGGAGGGCGGAAAAGTAGTAAACGCCATGTTGGAAGGTTTAGCACACAAAAGAAGAACAAAGAAAGAAAATGTAAATATATTGGATGTTCATTGAGCAAGAGACAAGAATCAGCAGGAACTGGGGAAGTCATAAGCAGTAATTATATATATATATATATATATATATATATATATATATATATATATCAGGGCAGAAAACAAGACACTGCGAAGTGACTCAGAATGCCATTGTACGACACAGCGCAACTACATGCAGATCGTCGCTACAAAGCATTGTTTGATAACTTGGCGATATAAGTTTCGAGTGATGTGCAGGTGACGTCATCAGGCAACATGTTCCATTCAAGGATTGCATGTGGAAAAAATGACTACCTGAAGATGTCGTTGTGAAATCTGTATTCTCTTAAGTGCTTGGTCTGTTTTGTTCGAGAACTACGTGTATCTGTCTGTAGTAAGAAGTCACTCGCATTGATTTTCATACTGCCATTAAGAAGAAGGAAAAGAAACTTAAGACGAAGTAGTCGGGCTCGATTTTGTATAGGGGGAAGTTCAGCTTGCCTTATTAGTTCTGTAGGGGAGTCAAGACGGCGATACTTATTAAAAATAAATCTAATCCGCTTTTCTTTGTACGCTCTCCAATTTTGCTATGTACTGTTTACTGAAGGGTTCGGGTTCCGCGCAAGAGTTTAAATGTGGTTTGTAATGAGAGCCAATCCTGAATGCTGATAATCATAACAATGCTATCACATTACAGGCACTCAATGTGGATCTAGCTTTACTTCTTCCTCTGAGTTTAACGTCGGTGTCTCATCAAGTAGACGCAGCGGGGGTTCTCTCATGCAGCTGTACAACGGACAGGGAAAACATGAGCATTTACAGGACAAAGGACTCCTGCCAGATAGACTTAGCGGAAGGTCTCTGCACTTGCGTGATGGGGGTATTTAATAGCTCATGCAATTCAGAGATGTTCAAGCATTAAACACGTTTAATACTTCTTTGTACATACGCCTCTGCTCATAATGCTTTTGTCAGAAAACATTGCATTAGCCTGCAAGTTATTATTGCAGTCACGTAATTTACCATGAAGCCTTGTGAATGTGCATCTAAGCAGAAAGGTTAAACAATTATACAAGTTGGAAATCAAAATGAAGCAGCTCCCATGCATTATGGTTAACGTGAAGCGTTACCAGGCGGACCAACATGTTTGTGTACGATGAACAACAATGTGTGTAACGACAGCGACAAGACGGCAGTGACCACTATCGTGTGACACTGATGGCATGATTCGACGTGAGCTTACGACATGCTGATGGTTTGGTTCTACACAGGTACTGGACGAGCATATGCAAGAGAAGCCTGGATTGTGAAGTCCTCAGTGACTGTGTGTTACACAATCGTATGTACCTATGGCTTCATGGGTTTCTCAGCTAAGAGCAGTTCTTTAGAAACCCATATGGGTTTCCCGGAAAGAAAGCTTCGTAGAAGAAAAAAAAATTCTCCTGGTCTGGGGATCGAACCTGGGACATAGTGCTAAAGTCAGGTTGATGACAATATTCCTTTTGTGAAAGCTCCTTCACCTTGCAGGCTTCCACAGAAATGATTTGCCAATACCTGAGCTTAGGAGCAGGCAAAGGTAGACGGCCCTGATTTTGACAGCCTCGATGCAGTGGGATAGGGTACAAGAGTTTATTAAGACTAAAGCCTTATACGTCTCATGATGAGGTCTCCGTTTCAAGGCAGTTTCAAAACCATGTCATCAACACGAAATGGTCCTCTTAGGATAAGAGGCGATAATGCGCACAAAACCGCGATTAAGGCTAGAAGAATTATTAAGCAAGTGAACTGAAGTGATAATGGGTATACAGAGGGGTGAATTAAAGGGGTTTAGTCGGGTGATAGGAGTCAAAGGAAAGGTGATGATGAGATAAAGGGAGCTAAGATAATGAAGAGTAAATGAGAGTGAATTCAGAGTGAATGAAGGTGACTCAAGTGGTGATAGCGTGAATCAAGGGTGATGAAAATTGGAAATGTGGAGTAATAGAGCAAACCAAGTGTGATGGAAGTAAAACCGAGATGACAGAATGAATGAAAGTGAACCAAGCAGTGATAGGGTGAATCAAAAGAATGAATCAAGCGTGAGTTAAGAGTGAATCAAGGGGTTATGAAGTGGGGGAGTGACTTGCAAAAAGATATATGAGATATTATGGTGCAAGTGAGAGTGACTCAGCAAGAAAAGTGCCGAGTCGCGGTTCGAGTTTGGTGAATCATAGGAAGAGTGACTTGCAAAAAAAATATTACTTGCATGAATGATGATAAATTATGGTTTCAGAGTAATGATATCTCAGCGAAAAAAGTTCTGAGTCACGGTCCGAGTTTGCTGAATAAAGGATGACTTGCAAAAATAACTGCAATATATAGGTTCAGAGTGACGATGACTCGGCAAAAAAAAAAGAAGTGCCGAGTCACAGTTTCAGTTTGGTGAAATAAGGACTTCAGTTAGCGGCGCAAGGGCTTTTTCCTTCAAGTCGTCTTAGTTGTAGCAAAAGGGACCCCTAGTAATTTTGGGCAACTTGACTGCTTCTAAGGCCACATGCTATTAAAATGAAATAAAATCTGGGTTTTACATGCCAAAACCACAATCGGATTATGGGGCACGCATTAGAGCATTTTTACATTTCACCCCCATCGAAATGCGGCTGGGATTATCCTTGCAGTTAAAAGGATGTTTCACATTTGCCAACATGGCTGTAAGCAGTCCTGGTTAACACTCCCAGGGCTAATCTTGTACACATATGCAAATATGCAAGAAAGTTGACAGGACAGTTGCTAAGGTAGCTTAATGGTAAAGCACATGCACGCACAATGTGGAAGATGTGGGTCCGACTCCAAGCTGTGGCACTTCAATTTTACTTATTATTTATACATTAAAATTAAACACAATTACTTTCTCCTATGCTCCCTGGCTTCACTGTCCATTTTCTTTTCATGCGGTTGTAACTAATAAAGAATTGAGCTCGATGGATCCCCTTATTGTTCTCGCTTCTTTTGACTAGCATGTAAAGGGGCACAGTACCCTACTGCTCACAATATCAGAAATGTTACACATTGTTTTGGGGCACAAACACAAACATACAAAGGAAGGACACATACAAAGTGTCAACTACCAACTGACTTGTTGATTCAAAGGATGGAACATAGGGAGCAAATTTTGTGCACATGCAAGACACTGATATTGTGACAGTGCTAGTTTGTCTCGTAATGCTACAAATTGGCCTTAAACAAGTGCGCCTCTGTGAAATATAAGGTAATTAAAGTATTACTAACACGTGTAGTATCTTTCTGATAAAATATGCCTCCGTGAGCTCACGCACTGCCCAAGATCATAACACACAAGAAGCACGGTTCACATTGCAGGCCTTGCAAAGTGTGCTAAGACCTGCACCATCAAATTAATTTGATTTGTTTGAGGGCTCCCCTAATATGGCCTTTCAAACACTAGTCAATCTGACACACATAGGACTTGCCACAGCTGAAAGGTATCACGTAGGTAACCTCCACAGCACAACACACAAAGTGCTTGGCATGGTTCTTCGTGCATCCTTGTCTCTCAGTACTTGTGGTACAAAGACACAATGAGGCTAATCTGTTGGGTGTGGGAGAAATGACTGGAGCGCCATATCTAGCAGCCAAGTTCTTCAATTTGTGGCTAATTCTGTGCACACATGGCACAAACTCAGGTCTAGTGATGTATGTTCCTTTCACGTCTGAATGGCGAGTCCTAGTCAAGCTGCTCTTCACCTTTCAAAGAACGAATTTGGTCACAGCATGCATGAAAAATTGAGTGAAGCTGACTTTTAAATGCCTAATCATTTGATGAAATCACATCATTACCCCCAACAAGGAAAATGGCCAATAAACCATTGTATGCTATTTTAGGGCATCAAGGCAGCTGAAGTTGGGGCCCTCGAGCAGTAGCCTGCTCATGTTTTACATGACACCTGCAGTTAAAAGAATCTTCTACATCTACTGCCATGGCTGTGAGTGGAACTGGCTAACTCCCAGGGCTGCTATCCTACACACAAATACTTAAAGCGAGGGCCACAGTAGCTGAATTGGTAAAGCACCCCATGCCTAAAGATGTGGATTCAGCTCCCACCTACAGGAAGTTCTGTTTTCGTCCACTTTCATTTCCCTTTTTTGTATTATTTATAAATTCCAAATAATCACAATTAATTTACCCTATGCTTTCTCCGAGTTAATTGTCTGTTTTAATCATCTGGTCAAAAGAATGATGGCTCAGCTTGATACAGGCTACTTCAGCTTGGAAGATAAGAACGGCTGAGGAGGCCGAAGGAAGTGACCTGCTGGACAATTGTGCATACTGTTCAGAATCAGTTAAAAAAATAGAAAGTTTTCAGCTAAATGCATAGCACAGACACTTGATTTGTTGTAAAGGTACCTAGGGTAAATACTCACTAGTGCACTAAACATGAACGTTATAGCTAAGTGTGCCCCAATTGCTGAAAATAATTGCAAGTATACATTCCTGACATGTCGCAGCAGAAGCGCAACTATGGGACAGATGGCAAATAGGCACCCTGTCGGACAGCGCAGTTCACGGCTTTGAAAACAGTCGGGGCACAGCATGGTATTGGCGTGTTCAATAAAAGAATGAATCTTTTTGAAAGATGGGCGCTGACGCTTATGCTTCCCATTCTGCGTTGTGGTTCTTGTTAAGTCGTCGGTCCTCAAATCGACGGCGAGTATGTTTTCGGTGCCCGCATGTTCGCATTCCTAATGACATCGCTGGTCATTTGTGTTGTAGTCATTCGCGACATCCACGCGACGCTATAACTGGCACGCGTTTAAATGGCTAGTTTATAGCGCCACTCTTGAACACCATGTTATGCACCTGAAAGGCAAGTCTGTTGTCTCGTGAGAGAATAAAAAAGTTTAGTCTTTGTTTGGAACTCATTGCTCTTCACCCGCACTAGCAATCAACAGTGGTGACCCAACATGAAAACGCACAGCGACACAGACGCGCCTACCGTGTCTGCAGTCGAATTGAAGCTGCCCCCTTTTGGCCACTGACTCCGAGCTCTGGTTTATTCAAGTCGAGGCGCAATTCGCCACCCGGCGCATCACAGCCGACCTCATGCGCTACCATCACATCGTGAGTAGCTTGCCACCAGCTACAGCCAGCGAGGTCCGCGATTTGCTTCTCGCCCCACCTGCAGAGAACACCTACCAAACTTTGAAGGCGACACTCATTCGACGCCTCACACTATCCGAACCCGAACATTTACGGCAGCTCCTGAACGACACGATCCTTGGCGACCGCACACCATCTCAACTACTGCGCCACATGCAGCGTCTTGTGGGAAGCGTTATAGATCTTAACAGCACGTCGCTGTGCAAGATATTTCTTCAGAGTCTCCCCGGCAACGTGCGCGTGGTGCTTGCTACGGTGGCTGAAAAGGATCTCGGCAAGATGGCCACCATCGCTGACACCATCATGGCAGCGGCAAACCCCTCCGCCTCCGTCGCTAACGTGCAAGTGGCGAGTGCTTCCGCCCCCTCTTCCAACAAATTCCTCGAGCTTCGCGAAGAGATCGTGCGCCTCACCGAAACAGTGGCAGCTTTGCAGGCACGCACCTCGCGCCCTTTGGAGCAGCGCAGTGTACTGCCACAGCAGCTGCGACTCCGTTGGTGCTGGTACCAGAGGAAACATAGCGATGCTGCACGCTGCCCTGTCACGCTGCCCTGTCAGATGCCCTGTCACGAAGTCATGTCAACGCCTTTAGCCTTTCCAAGGGAACTGATTTGACTCGGCTGGTGGCAGCTCAGCAAGCAGATCAAGAACTCGGTCAGTTGCTGACAACAACAACCGCGCTGAAGTTGAAATGGCTACATGTGTCCAGCTCAAAAGACCGAGTGTGCTGTGACTTAACAAGGGACAACCCTTGTCCTTTTGTTCCTTCTGGCCTTCGTCGTACCGTCTTCCAGTCGCTGCACAAGCTGGCGCATCCGGGTGTTCGGGCGACACAAAAGCTAGTGACGGCAAGGTACGTCTGGCCATATATAAATCTAGATGTCCGGCAGTGGACACGAGAGTGCATCGCCTGCCAGCGCTCCAATGTCCAGTGCCACACCATGACGCCATTGGCGAGGTTCCCAGTGCCAGATGAACGATTTGAGCATGTACACTGGGACATTGTCGGAACGCTACCACTTTTATTACTCACTTGCGTGGACAGATTTACACGCTGGGTTGAAGCTGTGCCTATCGCAGACATCACCGCTGACACAACTGCCCATGCTTTTTTTGTACCACTGGGTGGCTCACTTCGGCGCGCCGTCCACAGTTACGACTGACCGTGGCAGGCAGTTCGAGTCGGCTCTTTCGCCAGCATAACACGGCTGATCGGCACCTCTCGCATCTGAACTACTGCCTACCATCCTCAGAGCAACGGTATGGTAGAGCACTTCCACCACCAGTTGAAAGCGGCTCTCATGGCGACGGAAGGGCACAGTTGGACCGAAGCACTACCGCTCGTCCTTCTTAGTATCCGCACAACGCTGAAAGCCAACATTGGCTTTCATTGGTGCCGAGCTGGTGTATGGAACAGCACTGCGATTGCCTGGCGAATTTTTTACATGCTGTGGAGATGAAAGCCCTGTAGCTACTGGCGACTACGCCAGCCGGCTGCGCAACAACATGGGCAAGCTTCGCGCCACACCACCGCGTCAGCCAGCGCCGCGACCCGTCCACATGCACCCAGAGCTGTGATCCTGCTCCCATGTGTTTGTGCGGCATGACGCAGTGCAGCGACCTCTTCAACCACCGTACGACGGCCCTTTCAAAGTCCTCCATCGTACAAACAAGCAATTTACTGTGGACATTCGTGGTCGACGTGAGGTAGTCTCTACTGACCGTGTGAAACCGGCTCATATGAAGAACTCTGAAGGTCCCGCGGCTGTCGCGACTCTTGTCAGAGCAACGAAAGAACCAACTGCAACTTCCTCCCGAACAACAGTGCAGCACAAACGCAGTGGGATGCGAGCCACTGTTCCCGTTGTACTGGACCTGTAACGTTCGGCAGCTCACTGGGGAGGAAGTGATGTAGTGAACTCCATCTGCCGCGCCGCTATAATTGGCGCGCGTTTAAATGGCTAGTTTATAGCACCACTCTTGAACACCATGTTGTGCACCTGAAAGGCAAGTCTGTTGGTGCACGCGCCTCCCAGTGTCTCGTGAGAGAATAAAAAAGTTTAGTCTTTGTTTGGAACTCATCGCTCACGGTCTCATTGCTCTTCGCCCGCGCTAGCAACCAACAGTGTCATTCTTCTGCCTGTCCATATAGAGGCTTGGTTAAGATGTCCTCTTCGTCATGCTAGGTCGAAAAAATTGTGTAATAAATTGAGATTAACATGAAATACATGTCTTCTTTAGATAGTTGCTCCGTCCGATCTGATGCCTCGCTCGATTCCCCTGCCGATGCTTCATAGGCTTCATTGCCTCTCTGCTCTCACACTGGTGGCCAGGGCAGGCTCCTGTTATTTCAGCATCCGGTGAAGGTATACGCCTCGGCGGTGTCTGGATAATTAGACTCATTCACTCTGATTTGGAACTCGAGACGAGTTAATTCCATTTGTATTTTTCAATTACGTTTGGATAGCGCGATTCCTGTCATGAACTTGCGATAGTGCTGCAATGCATAATACTAATGCGCCAGAAGTCCACCGTGAGGCGGCCCTATCACAAAAATCTGGATTTATGTCTACCCTAACGCGCCCCTAAATCTTAGTTCTCCATTTCGCTTTTTTCAAACTGTGGCCGCAATAGCAGATCCAGCTTCATCATCACTGTGTGCATTAGCTCGAGAAGCGGCTAATCACTTTGAGCATGCTAATGTTAGCGAAAATTGAAGGCTCGCTAAAGCGTCAAAGCAGTGCCACGAATGAGCGAGCTACTCGAACACCAAGCTGAGTCATGCTAGCAGACTATTGAATTGCTATGTCAAAGCATAACTTCATGTGCGGTGTGGCAACATCCTAAAAAAAAAACACTTTTTGAGTGTTTCCATTGCTTCGAATGTGGCATTGTTCAGCAAAAAAAAAAGAAAAAAAAGAGACCTCTTCTTTCATGCTGAGAACGTGTGCAGCGGCATACAACATTTGTCATACGTGAAAGCGAATAATTTTGCTATTGGCTTTTCGCTCCATTTCTGTTCCTATAAGCAAGAGCATGCATGCAGGTTCAATGCTAGCACAATGCTGGCAGAACAGTTCGTCCATGCCAGTGTTGACTCAACTTGCTGCGCGAGGCACTGATAGTTCTTGCTCCGACACGCTGCCCCGGCAGTGTCAGGAACGTATATGCTATTATGAAGGCAAATTATTTTTGTGGGCTACTCTTAATGAATTGACACACGCTTATTTTTGTACAATCTCAAAACTAAGAAAAGTGAAGACATTTGTTCCCTCGGCCTAAGAAAATCCAAATTTCTGTAGGTAAAGTGACCAAAAAGGGATCACCTTGAACTATCTGTAGTAAGTGGGTGCTACAGTAACAGCTGTCAATTTATCACTGATGAACAAAATGAGGCAGATCAGATGGACAGCCTTTTAAAAGCAGGTTTACCCTATAGATCATGCATGCCATGGCCGGATCCATTCTTTGAAAGCTGCAGAGCAGCTTGACAAGGACTTGCCAATCAGATGTAACAGGTACAGACGCCACAAGACCTGAGGTTGCCATATTGCCACCAGCAGTAGTGGGTACAGTGCTAAAAGGCAGGCATGGACAAGAAGTGCGCGTGCTTCTCCGCCCGCTCGATAGCCAGCTCCCAGCACCGTGTTTTTCAGGAGCTGCTACCCTCAATAAACGTCACGTCGCCCGTTCTCTCACAAGGCACGTGACAATATGTACACAAATTTAGCCACAGATTTCAGGTCGTGCCTGCTAGGTACGATGTCCCAGTTGTTTTTTTATGCCCGTCAAATTAGCCCAAATGTGTTCTCGTACCACGAGACAAGGGTGTATGAAAAATCATGCCAACCATTTCGTGCACTGTGCTGTGGTCTATGAGATACCTCTCAGCTGTGGCAAGTTCTATGTGGGCTAAACGGGCCAATGCTTAAATGACTATCTGAGGGAGCATTCATTCAAACAATTTATTTGAAATAAACTGGGTGGTGCCACGTACGTTGCAAGGCCTGCTCACGTGAGCCGTGCTTTCGCACATTATGATCCTGGGCACAAGCAGCACCAAACCAGCACATGAGCTCATGAAGGCATACGTTATCAGAAAGATCCTGCACATGTTAGTAACACTTCAATTACCTTATATTCCCCAGAGATGCACTTGTTTAAGGCCGCTTTGTAGCATTACGAGACAAACTAGCACTGTCACAACATTCATGTCTTGTGTGTGCACAAAATTTGCACCGTATGTTCCATCCTTTGAATCATTAAATCAGTTGGTAGTTCGCACTTTCGTGTGCATGTGTTCTTCCTGTGTAAATATATTTTTGCACACAAGAACATTGTTTAGCAGACTTCACCAACTTGCCCAAGAGGAAGTCCTATCGAGTCTCAAAATTTTTCTTCACGGGCTTTTCTTTTCCGAGAGAAATTCTGTCACTGCACGGCACTCTGAACAAAGTCACGAGTGGTTGACAACTTTACTGATAAATATGGGAGAAAAGAAAGGTTATAGAGGCAAAAATTGTCACATTGTCACTCAGATAGATGTCCTAATGCGATGCCTAAAACGTTTTTGTTAGACAAGAGGATCAGGGTAAGGCTCAAGACTTATCAGCATTCTATTGTACAGATCAAGGGAATAACCAAACAAGCCCTGTGAAGTGCAGCAAAGTGCAGGAAGATTCATACAATGGAAACTTGCCATTTGCTTGAGAGTGACATGGGCCTGCAAACCTACACCGGTCATATTTGCATGCATATTACATCTACAACATAGTGCAGGTTCCTGCAATAAACCTACGTCGTGTTTGCATACAAGATGCGAGGTATATTTCTACAAGCATTAGTACCTCGCATAGCACCAAAAGAAGTAATGCTAGATAGCAGCTTAGCAAGCTAGCTGGAATAAATCTAAGAAAATTTCTTGGTTTTCAAGGCAGCTAAACTTTACAGCAAAATTGGGCCCGAGTAGAACTATCAGCGGCTGGGCCACGTTCCCCAACATTTGTCTTTATCGCTTATATTCGGGTTACTCAACATGTGCTTTTTGAACTGTGGCGAGACTTGCTCAAGCAAGTCGTGATTCGCTAGCAACCAAAATCCGAGATAAACAGGGAAACAGAACATGCAAGGCAAGCAACAGTAGAGGTAAACGCTACATCGAGTGCCATAAAGAAGTATGCAACAGCTCACTTACTCGCGCATTATCTGCAACGTACAAGTCTCACGAAGGAGGAAACGAAATTGTTTCCCGATCGATGCCAACCTAAGCGGCAACGGCAGCAACAAGCGTTTAAAACGAGTTTAAACCTTTACACCATCAGACAAAAAAGTGCTGCCTAGCTGGGAGCACACATGCGCCTAATTCACAACAGCAAATTCAACAAACAAGAGCAACAGTACTGAAAAACGGAATGCACAAGACCACGCGATACCAACCATAAACGCACTGCAAGGCGTAAAGAAACGAGCGGCTCCAGGGTTGCGCCCTTGTGTCGCTCGTGATCGCAAGCTCGGACACGATCCAGCTCTTCCAACGCAACTAGACAGAAGAATATTCTAGCACACATTACACTAAGAAACCATAAAATTGAAGCAGCTCCAGCAGCATGCACTGCATCGCGCGCAAAATTATAAACCGGAACACGCCATACTTGTTTAAACAACGTCACGATCACGTGGCCACAACTCTGACGTCACTTCCGTGCGTGGCAGCAGCGCTCTCCACTTGGACTTCGCTGGTGCCACGCGCGGGTCAGCAGCTATTGCCTAAACTAAAACACTCATCTCGTAGCCACGTCGCCGTACTACGCTTTTCTTACGCCCTCATGGTTAAGCTGCACCCTCCTCTCCCCTTCGCGCTAGCTTCGCCCTCGCCGTCTTTCATCGTCCGCTGCTCTCGCCTTTCGCTGCGCTCGGTTACAACTGACGCCGATGGTCACCGCAGGAACGGGCGCTTAAGAGCTGCGCTCTAATAATGTTTACTAAAGCTGACCAATGGTGTCGCATTTACAGACCTTTGCTGCAGAGGTGAGATGCATGGTACTGTTAGTATGCTACATCATTCAAGTAAATCGGACCCAAACGGGTCATAAACGGCTACTTGTCTTACTTGAGGTGGGCAGGGTTGGTGCCGCCATGTCGTAGTTCACGTTCCATTTTGGAACGTATGTCTTCGAGACACCCATCAATAAACTGTTTTTGCAGTAAAAACATTTCTCCTTGCTTTATCGCCCATCATTAACGCTCCACAATCGATCATTAGGTTTAGAAGCGGACGCTTCGCTAACCTTTCGTTGGCTCCGCGGTGGCGTCATCTTTCCTGCTGCTGCTGCTGCTCCAGGAGTTCTGCTTCTGAAGGCTCAGGTACTGGACGCGAGCGTCTGCAGAAAACATCAGAACGCGTCACGCACAAGCAAGACAAGGTAGCCAAACTAATCAGGAAACACGCAATGGGAAGCACGGTACAGTCAACCACAAAAGTTTGCGGACCACGCGAGCGCGTGGCCAAGAGCCTCTTCGCGACACTTCCGCTACGTCACCAGCGATCGACAGCAGCGCTACGTTGAAGACGCATCCCTCCTTAAATCTATGGCCTGTCTATTTTCGCACTGTGCGCAAATATTTTCTACCTATCTCTTTCAACGTGACGCGCTCTTTGTTAGCCAGGGCTACTTGCTTATATTTTGAGAGCAGAATATCAGTACAAGTAATCAGACAGCGTATTCTTCGGCTGTTATCAGTTCTATTTTCGCGTAGCCACGCTGTTTTTTTTTCGTGAGTGCGTGAGTGAGCGGTGAGGCAGCCATGGGACACAGATGCTTAGTCAGTAGGCAGAATTTTTCCGTTCCTCCCCCATCGCTAAGTGACAGCAGCGGCCGGGATTTGATCGCCTGCGCCCAGGTTTTGCTGCACAAAGCCCGAACCACCGCGCTGCTATAGTGGTTACATTTAGAAAAATAAGAAATAATCGGGTGCGATGACTCTTTTTATAACCCTTTGCGACACGGCGTCCTCGTTTGGGGACTCGAACTTCGGAGGCGCGTCCCACGCCACGTGTTTCTTCAAATGACCTAAAACTCAGTGTGCACATTCGTGTCCGCTTCCTGATGGGACAACTAGCGGTCAGTTAACTTCATTGTCCTGCGTATTGCTGCAGATGATCACTTTGCTGGAGACACTACCATGTTAGACAATCGTTCGACGTGCCGCGTTCCAAGACCAACGTCAAGAGTATTTTTTTTCTCCGGTCGACACGAATACAACCGAAAAAGCAAGTGTGCATGCGTTTCGGGCCTAATAGTTGATTCTTTTTATGCAAGCATTGAAGCTGACGGATTTCAGAATAATTAGATAATGAGTTATACGCTAATTAATTTTTTTACTGAAACTCGCACAAAACAGCACATTGCTTCGTCTTCTTTCTTGGAATGTAATAGTGAGCGTCTTGAAATGATGCCATGCGCATTTGACGCATTTGCAGACAGTGCATCATAATTCGTGTCTGAAGAGGATGAATTTATTCACAAGACATTTACAGAAGTGTCATGAAACATAGGTCTCTCAATGATCTAGTAGGAAGTGAAATGTCCGCCGTTTTCTAGCACCTTATTGATGCGTGTGGGCATCGACTCGTACAAAGATTCAGTAATCTCCGGTCGACCGCGCAGGCTTTCCCTTTCTTGTGCGATCGCTTGCCACAGCGTATCGGCCGTGCGGCCGCGGTTGGCTCGTGTGGACAGCCGTTTCTTCAACATGCCCCAGACATTTTCTATGGGATTCAAGTCGGCGCCACATGGAGGCCACTCAAGCTGGCAAACAGCATGTTCTTCTAGCAATGACTGGACGATACGTGCTTTATGGATCGGGCTGCGGTCGTGTTGAAAAAAATAGCAGCCGTCGCTGAAGGGACCGTCCAGCGCATACGGAACGAGGTGTCTAGTGATGACGTCGCAGTACCGTGACGCAGTGAAGGGCCCTTCCAGACGCACAAGGGGACCAAGGCCATCTTTGCTGATTGCTCCCCACACGCTCACGGAACACCGTCCACTGGATAGAACACTCTGTGTGTAATTAGGCAGATATCTGCAAGAAATAGCATACAATTGGGTTCCAGCGGCGCGTCTAAAAATGTTGTGATTCCTCTTGCGTATGAACTTTATAATGCTGTTATAGAGTTGCAATAGAAAACGTGCAACATCATTAGATAGTACTGAAAGACCCACTGGGAGCTTTTAATTAGCTTCAGAGTAAGTAGTACTATGAAACAATCGTTAATGTTTTCAACATAATACCACTACAGAAAAATCTCGTAATGTCCAAAGGCTCATTTTACGTGAAACATGTTGTGATGCAGAATTAGCTTCGTGAATTAACTGCCAATACACTGTAAACGCACCTGCAGTTTAGTGGACGCCAAACCCGCTTCCGTTGGTCCCAGCGCGTGGAAAAAGTTGACTCGTCACTAAAGATGACATCGCCCCATTTCTCTGTTGTCCAATCTTTCATTGCTGTAGCGAACATGAGTCGTTCTTGTAGCTGGCTGTCTGAGAGGCAGGGCTTCTGTGCTGCTACGAAAGACTGCAGGCCAAGCTCACTCAGCCTTCTTCTTACAGTCTCAGACGATACCGCGAGCGAGAGCGCTTCTCGGATATCCTCTGCACTTTGAAAAGGATCAGCCACGATGGCGGCCGTAATCAGGCGGTCCTCTTCCTCAGTCGTGGCCCTTGGACGCCCACTGCGCTCCATATCTGTGAATCTGTCATCGTCGCGGAAAGCTTGAATAATCCTATTCACGGCAGTCCGGCTCCTGTTGGTTCGGCGGCAGATTTCGCGCTGAGGTATTCCCTCTATAAATAAACGCACAATGTGCCTTCTTTCGTCAAGTGGAACGCGCAGCGGCATCTTTCCAAATAGGCAATCACCACGTGGCCTGAAGCAAGTCTACTACGTTTTCAGCGACTGATGCGAAGATGCGCCTATGTGTGAAAGAAAATTTTCTATGCATCCGCTTTTTCTTTATTTTTGATGACAGTGAAACACCTCCCTACCCTTTCTCTCAAGACGCAGAAGCAGCAACACTCATTGGACCAAGATGCTGCCAACCAAAGTGCGCCAGTAAACGTCGCGTAAAAAAATCGTCGCAGCGCTTCGTGAAACTTATCTACCCACTGGCACACCAGTCGACAAAGGTTGCAGTGATTGCTCCGATACTGCTATCAAGCCAGATATGTGGCGGTCTTATCGCAGACAGCGCTCTGCGTCAACACAACGAACTAACAATGTCATGCACGGGAATAAAAAATTAACAGGCAGGCGAGTACCAAGAGGGCTCATATCCGGGAGAGCGCCCCTGTCGCCGCTAGGTGGCGTACCGCTAGGTGGCGCGGATAGGCAGTCTGGCACGCGCTCGCGTGGTCCGCAAACTTTTGTGGTTGACTGTACATGCCTGCTGCAACGTCTTCGCAATTAGACATTTTGCTCTGCTTGATGTAGCGACCAGCCACGACATTATTTCAGAAAGTAGGGAGTGACGGCACAGAGGTTACCGAATGTCAAGTGTCACGCATGGCCGCTTATCGCGGGTGGACTAACACTTCTCTGCCCGGGCTCTGATGCCGAAGCAGAGCGACGACACCGGTGGTGAGCGCAGTATTGGTGAGTAATTACGGCAAAGTATTCCACTCCAGGTGCAATTCATGACTCAAAAGAAAGCTTCCGACCACCGCGACCCGGAACAAGGCATACCTGCAATACAACTCTCTGGCGTCTACGGAGATATGCAGCAGTCGTATAAGTTGCCTGAGTGCTTAATCAAACACACGCAAAAAAAGCACCGATTGTCTTTACTGCCCAGTATTATTCTCGGCAAACCCTGGAGTTCTCTTAAAATTAGATGATTAGGTTCTCGGATCAAATACTGAAATTTTAATGTTATTAGTATTCTTTGGTAATTCCTCCAGTTTGCTGTATGTGTCTATGCATATAGAGGCATATGTATGAATGTCCACGCCTAACCTCTTTCCCGCCAGCTTTGGTCACCGTCAAAGCTTTGGTCACCGTAACCGTCAAAGCAACTCGAAAATTCTACTCATTGCAAATTTTCGCAAGCGAAAGACGAATACAGGTACAACGATGCGCCCATTTCTCTCCGGCATGAGGTACACACCTGCTCGAGGGCAAAGAAACTTATTTTCCACACATATTGTCATAGTCAGGCATAAACTATCACTAAAGTCATCGCTGCGAATCAGGCAAGAGCGTCTTGTGTCAGTTTAACGGTTTCTTTTTCCTCTGGATACAATCTGGGGAATTTAGTTTTAAATCCTGACAGAATGACAAATTCAGAGTGAATTGGCAAGTGCCACGTTTTGACAGTCGGCAAACAGACATATTGAGTCAATTATTCTAGTTCTGTAGAGTTGCACTACAGGTGAGCCTCGTACACTTCCTCTATTGACGACCTGTCACAATACGTATACCTTCAGCCACAATACGTATCGCCTCGAATCGACCATCGTTATAAGGTTGGTCTCGAATCATATCACACTAAAACTTTTTTGCAATCATTTTTCCTTCGGTCATCCACGGAATGGAACCACCTTCCTGCTGAAATCGTATCCATTCACGATAACCAATGGTTTCGAGCGGCTTTAGCTAACATTGTATAATCAAAACATTTTTCCTAATATATGTTTAAAACCTAAGTGCATTTTGTATTTTGTATTTACCATTTTACTATCGTACTTTGCTACCAATTTTTACCACGATTTAACCATAGCTAAAACTGTATAATCAGAAGCCTTTGTACTTGAACGCTCGAACTGCTTTTTTATTATTGTTTTTATGTTCATTTGCTGTAACCCACTCCCCTCTTTAATGCCTTTGGCCCTCAGGGTAATAATAAATTTTAAAAAAATAAAAATTCAGGCACTCTAACCCGCGACATTTGGTGGGGGTTTAGCCCTCGAACTTATGTGGGAGTCGAACCCGCCACCTTTGGCATTAAGGCACAGTTAATTAATAGAGAGGTAATTAAGATACTCGAACACATGACCTTTGGTGGGAATCGCACCCACGACCTTTGGTGTTAATTAGGGCGACGTTAATTTAGGCACACTTAAATAAGGTAGCGTCAATTAATGCACTCGAACCGGCGACCTTTGGCCGGGAAAAAAACAAGTCAGAAGTAACAACGTGTTCGAATGAGAATGTCAAGTAATTTAATGTATGTCCCTTACGCGCGCAGGCTTTCGCCTTCACCCTCATTGGCGTATGCTAAGTGACTGTCAATTTTTGCTCCACTGAAAAGCTATACTGCCTTCGTAATTAGAGTTCATGGTATGGTTCATGGTATGGTTCATGGTTCGTGATAGTGCCTAAAGAATCCACTATTAATGACAGCTTCGTAAGCACAGCACGAATCCTAAGGGCGACGTGAACGCTTCTATTTCAACGGCTGTGCTATACTGCGAAGCTACTCCGACATCAATTGCGACTGGATATGCATGCCACATCAGGCAGTTTATAATCTATGATGCGGGAGGGGGATAAAAGCAGGATAGCTAATGAGAGAAGGAGCAAAAAAATATAAACCTACCAGATAGCGTGAGAAAGCATTGAAAATTATTGTTTATTCGGAAAATGGAGAGTTCCCTTACATCTTTGGATATACAGGGTGTCCCGACTATCATGCACAAGGACTTAAACATATGCAAATACCACGTAGCTGGACGGAACCAAGGTAATGTTGTTTGCCGTCGCTTGGAGATACTCAGAATATTTTGCGCATTCCGCCTAAATACGTAATCAGTCTTAATTAATCAACTTCTCAAATATTGTTGGATTAAAAGTGTAAATCAGAAAATTGTAAAGCAGCATGAAAAAAAACACCACATATCCACGAAGTGAATGATGATAAGTGGGCGAAGCACCGGCCGGGAGATCATTTGGGCAAAACGCCGGAAGCGTTCTCCGGAAGACGGAGCGTGGCGTACATATACTATATATATATATATATATATATATATATATATATATTTACTGTACATGTGTACAGTATATACAGCGCTTATATAGCCATTGTGCACCGCAGCGCCCCTAGCTACGGATGAACGAGAGAGAGAGAGAGAGTGCGTCGGGAACGAGAGACAAAGATAAAGAGAGCACAGCTGCGCCTCTAGCGGGAGCATCGAGTATTAGCGTGGCTACGACGGCGTGACAAGGGACAAGGCTCGACCCTAAGGAGATTCGCCCCTAAAACTCCCGATACAGCTTTCTGTTGCTCAATACGTGCTACATAAAAGTGTTTTTCCGAGTGTGAAAGAATCCCGCGAATATACGAAAGTGCCTCGAGTGGCCAGTCGCGCGGCAATTTTGCGTGTAATTAAGCGCCCCCCAAATTTTAAGCGAAGCTTTATTGGCTCACAACTGTCGGCAGTGGTGGTGTCATGCTGAAAAGTGGGCCGATCCTGGTGACAGTGCAGAAAGGGTACAAGTTCAATGGCACATAGCCTTGTCATGTGGGGAAGGAAGGAAGGAATAACTTTATTGAAAAGGGGTTGGGGTGAAGATTATGAGCTCGATGGTTGGGGCTCCAAGTCTAGGGCTCCACTGGCTTCTACCGCCTGCCTGACGTGACCCAGAAGCGCTAGCTGCACCTCCGGGTCAGAGCTGGCGAGTTGTGCTTCCCATTGCTCCAAAGTGTTCGATAGCTGAAATTTACCTAAAAAGGTATTTAAATTTGGTGGTCTATTTTGGCAGCCCCACGAAATGTGATACAGCGATAGCGAGCCGCCACACCACGGACAAGCGTGCCCATACAACGTTGGGAAAATTTTGTTTAACCTTTGTAGGTGTGGAACGACCCCCGTTTGATCATGCGGAGGTCTATGGCGTCCTCCCCTTCTTGTGATTTAGGGGGGGGGGGTGCTGTAGTTTTGTCGCGTGCCGCGTTGGTGAGCAAGAACTTCGTGAGGGGCCATTCGGGATAGGTCCTCCTCGCTTGACTCCTCCTGGTATGTTTGGGGGGAGTGACAGTGCTGTCGAAGCTCTGCTCGGTTCGTGAGCCCACGCGCCAAGGCATCCGCACTCTCGTTTCCCTCGAGGCCTGCGTGTCCCGGACACCAGATCAACCTGTATCCGTTTGTCACTCTCCCACCTAGGAAATTTTTAACGTTTATCGGGATGCGGCCGTTCAAAAAGAAACGGCACGCATCCTGAGACGGTCGGAGATTATAATCGTGTGTGGTTCCTCCCTCCGTTCTTGCTCTTTGATCACCAGGGCAATGGCAAAGCATTCCGCCTTGGCGATCGAGGACGTGTACAGGGAGGCACTCGTCAACATTCTCTTGTCGCTGCCAATTACTGTTGCTGCGGCCCAGTTCCAGTTGTACCTGGAAGCGCCCACATACAAAACATTTGTTTTGTTTTTTTAGGTGTTAACGGAGCCATCTTACTCTCCTCTCTCCGATTCTTATTTTGGTTTGGGTCCATGCTCTTGGGCAGGGGAGCGACCGAGATCTTGCATCGGACGGGATCCGGGATTTCTACCAGTACCTCGTCCAGGTTCTGGTGGTACGGTGGGAAGCCCACCCTAGCTAGTATCGCTCCCCCCGCCCTCACCTGGCTTAGACGACTTCCCTGCGCGGTCAGTATCGCCGTCTTTAGCTCGGAGTAGGTATTATGTATTCCGAGCTCTAATAGTTTTTGGGTTGGTGTGCCTACCGGTAGCCCTAGGGCCACTTTGTAGGCATGTGGGCCGATGCCGGTGATAGTGCCAAAAGAATCCAAGCTTAATGGCACACACCCCGGCGGGCTCGGGGACCTGTAACGCGCCATTGAACTACGCTTGTCACACGGGGGACCGAAAGAGACAAAATCACCAGCCCTCCGCAGGTTTCGACCAGCCACGCCCCGGCAAGTGTGGAGACGCAGCTTGGCCGGGACGTCACCGGGGAGATAAAGCTAGAAGCCACCGCGACGACGGCAGAACTCTCGTTGACTCTGTGGCGAGTACATGTAGCTTTAACATGGGACGACCAAAGAAGATCCGGACACCCGAAGAAGCCGCTCATGTTGAAGTGCGTCGCGTGGCAAAGCGAGAATCTGCGCGTCGGCGGCGAGCCGATTCGGAATACCGTGCCTATCAGTACTTTGCACTTCCTAGAAAAACTTAGCCAAGCCTAGCAAAACCTGGAAAAAGCTAGGTCGATCATCAGCTCCGCTGTTTACACCAGCCTTGCACCACTAGTGCAAGCTGCCCACATTTTTTTCACCATACAACGCTGCATGATGTATTTATTCATACAGCACACTGCAGCGAACAATTTTCTCAAGTATGTCAATTTCGTCCCCAGAAGCCTGGCTTCTGGGGACCTGTTTTCTCTGGCATTGCTCCCAGAATAGTTGTGCCGGACGATGTCCTGGCATCAACATTGAAACCCACCTGAGTTTATGCAACACCTCAGGTGGGCTGTAATGGTCACTGATCGTATTCCAGTAAGGCAACGTCATCACCGGTGCAGGGTTCATCATTTCAGAGTCTGCTTCCAGGTGATGGGTTGGCCGCATAGACCGCAGGGACGCCCCCCGGGTCAGACATGGGTCGGACGCTCCTGATTACAACGCCGATTCCCCATGGGTGAAGCTGACCCAATTGTTCGGGCGCAGCCACGACACCATGCAACCTTCCCGATCTCCTAACGCAGCAGCACGAACAGTGCTGCCACTTGCAGTTTCGGGCAGCCCAGCCGAAGGCAGACCGCTCTCCACTGCTCTCGGCAGACCAGGTCCAGTTCGGCTCCCCTATGACACATCCCACTGCACCGGAATTGCAGGAGGGGGTGGACAGCCCGCGCTGGTTTTGCCGGCTGCCTATTAGTTTTTGGGTACAAACGTTTTCCCCCTCACTGCCACCGCGGTCCTCCGAGTCCAGACACGCAGCGTACAGGGACATGCACCTGCACGTTGCCCGTGACGCACCCCGTGGAGGTGGGGAGAGCTCTTGTCCAGAGGCCGCGACTCCACTCAGGCTAGATTACATGGACACGCCACCATCCGCATCGTTCCGGCACCTCTGGATCATGAATGAATACCAGACTCAACCGGGACCAGACTTCTGAGATCCGACGTCCGCGCTGTGGCCTCCAATGAGCTGGATTACAAGGGTGCGCAACCAACCCCCAGCCCTATAAGCATAGTAATTGACTCTCCCAAGGAACGCTATTCCATATCAAGGCCTCCAAGAAGTTGGATTACAGAGGCGCACCAATATCCCCAGCCAAGTCGGTATGGTTCCTGCTCAGTGGAACGCCATATGCCACGTGAGCAAAGATGGAACTCTTCGTTGGATGCAAGCCGGGGGTACTCGAATTTAGCCGGCTCCATTTTTCGCGCCAGTCAACAGCCAGTTTGGTCGCGTCAGGAACAGAAAGAAGCACGCTGCAATCATCCGCATATATAATTAACTTTCTGTCAAATCAATGTTAATTATGCTATTTATGTAAACATTAAACAGAAGCGGTCCTAATACGCTTCCTTGCGGTACGCCTGTCGTGATTGTTAGTCAAGATGATTTGTGCGTGCCGATACATACATACTGGCTTCTGTTTGTAAGGTAAGATCGAATTAAAGATAAGGTTTACCACGTATTCCACAGATTGATAACTTCTGTGGTAAAATTTTATGGTCCAGTGAATCAAATGCCTTGCTGAAATCTATGAATAAGGCTAGAGTTATTAGTTTCTTTTGAATGTTTATTAGTAATGTTCTTTCAATTCCAATAATGCTGATTCAATTGACCGTCCCTTAAGAAAACCATGCTGTGATTCTGACAGAAGCTGTATCCTCTGAAAAAAAGTAGTTTGAGCCGATAATGCAGGATTTTTTCAAAGGCTTTAGCAAAGATATGTATGATAGATATAGGTTGGAAATTTTTAGGCACGTTTTTGTCTCCTCCTTTATATACAACAGACCCTTTTGATCGTTTCATTGCATCTGGGAATTCACCTAGTTCTATCGACAAGTTATATTTGTATGCAAGTACAGGCACTATGTATTCAAGTATTGTTTTGATTGGTCTAATTTGGAGGTTGTCTATGTCTAGCGCTCTCGTATTCTTTAAAGACATGAAAGTCCTACAAAGTTCGACTTCATCTGTGGGATGAAGGAACATACTTTCAGTGCAGATATTGGCCGAGTCGTCGCCGAGTAGGGGATTTGTAGCAGGAGTGTTATTGCCAATTAAGTGCTTATTAAAAAATTCTGCGAGAGCATCACCAGTATACACTCTGTTTTCGTGCGTTATTTCTTCCGGAGACGCATTTTTTCTTTCGTGGCCTTAAACTTTATTTACTGCATTCCATGTTGCAGAGGAGTCCTTGTTTGAAATGTTACCAAAAATATTTTCGTAATAAGTTGCCTTAGCTCGCCGTAGTTCCGCATTTAGCTTATTTCTAACTTCTTTGAACTTCTTCAGTGCAGTAGGACATCTTGTCTTTAAGAAAGGGTGCAAAATTCACCGCGTAGCTAAGTGCCGACGGCGGTCGTGGTGGTTGCGGCGCATTGCGAGAGATGGCGCGAGGGTCGCGATGCTAACGCCACCAAACGGCGGGGTGACTTGGGAGAAAAAGGTCAACGGCGCTGCCTCTTTGGCTTGGGATCGGCGGCCAACACGCACAGACGCTTCGCGCGTGCGCCGGCCCGCTTCGCGCGACCGTCGCGCGAGGCTAAGAGCAGGACACCGGTATGGACGAACACGGGTCGTTCGAGCGCGCCACCGTTCGCGTGACTGTACACGTGAACGACTAGGCGATGGTGTCATAGCATGGGGCGAACGTATTCGCTCGCTATCGGGTCGCGGTGAGTCGGACTTCCTTGATTTGTCGCGCGCCCGTATGAATGTTCTATTGGTTGTAATTCGGCTAGTGTGTATTAGTGTATGAAAGGTGCAATAAATGCCCTTTTGATTGTTTGCACTACTGTGTTGTCGTTCCTTTGTCCCAAGGGCCCGTCTGAGACCCCACAGCGTATAGGCGTTATCTACGGTTTTCTCATTTTTCTGGGTGGTCTGAAAGTTTTAAAAGGAAAATGCATCATGTAAATGTTTGTAAATGTCTCCAGAAATTCTAAACATGCGTCATTAACATTTCTCTTTTCATATACGCAGGACCGAATCTTGCGAAGAGATATTAGATTTGAAAGCCTCTAAGGCATCATCGGAGATACAATTAATGAACAGTAACTGCGTCGCACTGACGTTTTCCGGTTTTCCCAGGAGCATCATGACGCATAAAAATTGGACAATGGTCGCTAATTTCCCATGCTAATGTATCAGCGTCACGAATTACAGTTTCGCAGTTGTAATTAGCAAGCCTAGCGCAGACGAAGTGGACACCATTACTCGAGTAGGTGTTTTGATTATATTAACAAAGCCTGATGAAAGTAACCTCGTAGTAAAGTCACGTACAATAGGTGTGTCATCAAGAACATTTATGTTGAAATCACCTCCACAAATTAATGTTAAGTTATTTGAGCGAGCGTATTCTAACAATGCCTCAAAATAATTCATAAACAACATTAGGTTGCTGTTTGGAGGGCGATACACCACAGTAGCTAGCTCAAAGCTATTCTTTACACATAAAAATTCGTAGTCATCGGTAATTGCCGACTATTCTATTCTGGTAGGATTTCAAAGTTTTTAGAGATATCAGTGTAAAGAGCGACACCACCTCCCCGCCGATTTGTGCGGTTTATAAAGAAATTTTTTTATCCTTCAAGACACAAAGTATCACATCCTTCACTATACCATGTCTCTGTCATCATAACTATGTCGAATTTAAAAGAGAATTCACTTAGTAAGTATGTAATAGTGTTGTGTTTCCCTTCGAGCAGATCGTACATTAAAATGCAGTACAAAGTTTAAGGACCTAGAGCAAAAGGTAATCATATTAGGTGAGACAAACTCTTGGTAATTTACAGCCATTACAGTTAGCTGAGAAAAAAACACACACACACACTGTTTAAATTATCTTTTCAAGGTCGTCCTCGCAAACAATCTTTATGGCATCAGAAGTCTCAGACTGCCTGGCGAAGATTTTTCCATTGGAGGTCCAAACCGACTTCCAGTGGTTGTCATGTTTCCGCTTCACAGCCATGCCAAGCAACTTCTTTAGAGCCGGGCAGAGGTGTTCGTTCACGTATATCGATGCTGTGTTATCTAGCCCAACATCATAATTAGTAATCCGAGCCTTCCTTGCCTTCTTTAGTATCGTTTCACGTTTTGCACGTTACTTGAGTTGAACAATTATGTTCGTTTCCTGAGTGTACGAGTCGGGGCATGATGACAGCACTCAATATCGGTTTCCCTTATCGGCTCACCAACAGCGTTTCCTATTTTGGAAACAAAGTCCCTGACGTTCTCCCCGTCTTATTTCAACACACCCTTTATTTCTAGGTTAGAGTTCCTGGAATACTGCTCCACTTGTACAACACGCCTCTCAAGTTCTTTATTTCGAGTTTCCACGAATGTGCACCTTTCCTTCAGACCTTTATTCTCTTTCTGTAACGCAGCATCTTTAGAAATTTCGGCCTCAAGTTTCTTTTGAAAGTCTTCTATAGACTCATGTGCAAAATCAAGACTTTTTGTGATGCTTTGATGCTCATTTTTCAAATCACGGATTTCTGCTCTCAGCTCTCTTTCAATGCCTTCTCGTAATGTCTTAATTTCTTGCCGGAATTCACCTTTAAGCAGAAGCATTTCTGCCTTCATCTCCTTCATCTCACTTGGTTGCCAACTTCCTTGACCTCTTCCTCCATTCTGTGTCCACGCTTTTCATGTAGAGATACTTGTGCACTTTACCCGCCCATTTGTTTTCATCCATGCTCCTGAGTCTTTCTTCAAATCAAATTTTGCTCTGTGCTTCTCTGACTTCAAAAGAGGCCCAACCCATGTCACCTTGCAGTGCCGCATTTGTGGTTTTACCGTGCGATCCCAAAGCCAACCGGCCTACCGACCTTTGGTTATTTTCCAACCCCGACAAGCATAAAATGGCATTTGCATTTTAAGCATAGAATGGCATTTGCGAACGTTAGCGCTGGCATCAATACTCCTTTCCAGACTCCACTCACCAGTGGCGTAGCCAAGGGGGGGGGGTTGGGGGGGTTCAAACCCCCCCCCCCCCGAAATTTTTTGCACCCCCCCCCCCCCCCACTAACCCAGCCTTTTCTCTCGTCGCTTCGCGCTGACATATTTCAAGAAACCGGTGCTACTTTCACACTTTCATTCCTGGGCGCTTCCGTTTTGGTTGGTAATTTACTGCGAATCATGTCTGCATATGGAAAAAAAACTGTCACGGTGTTTGTCAAGGCCTTGACACTCTGTGAGGTTTTGGGCGCGAATGTGGCGGCCGCATTCTGAAACAACAAATGCGCAACAAATGCGCAACAAATGAAGCAACAAATGCGGCAGCCGCACTTTAGATGAAGGCGAAAATGCTCGAGGCCCGTTTACTTAGATTTAGGTGCACGTTAAAGTCCCCAGGTGGTCGAAATTTTCGGTATACATTTCCGCCGCTTCCCTTCAGGTGCCGGTTAGGCCGCGTTCGCGTAGGAACTTGGTCTCGAAGCTGGCGGAAGCGGCAAAATCTTGCAAAAATCCGCCCGCCTAGGCGGCAAAACAGGCAGAAAAACAGGCGGCGAGCCAAATTGGTCTCGGACCGATTTTTTCGCCATGGCGAAGCGGAAACGCGTAGGAAAGTCGTTCTGCTCGACCGGAAGCTACACTAGCATGTAAACTTCCGGTCGTAACATTGAACATGGCACCAAAAGTAGGCTGTAATGCTGATCGACGCGATCAAGAACCACCCCTTGCTCTACGACAAGAGTGGCACTCAAACGTACTGTGAGCAATACTCGCGATAGTATTCAACGTCGCGCGACAGGAGGTGCGGCAACGAAGCCTTCGCGTGACCCAACTTCTTAGGGCCCATTCACACTTGCGACTAGGCGAGGTCGCGCGACCAAGTTGGTCGCAAAGCGACCAGTCGCAAGTAGTCGCAAATGGTCGCTTTTCTCGAAATGCGACCGTTTCCGGCCAGTCGCTCACTGCTCGATTTCTCAGTCGCGCGACCACAGTCGCAGAACAGCTGAACCAATCAGATGCGAAGAAACAGGACGTCCGTATACGCTGACGCTTATTTTACGCAGCGATGACATTTCAAGCAGACGTGAACGGCATATCGTGATACATTTCGGTTTAGCGACTCGTCGGTCGCATTTGTAAGTGTGAACATCGTTCGTCTTGAGTAGTTTTCTGGTCGCCAGTCGCAATTGGTCGCGCGACCTCGCCTAGTCACAAGTGTGAATGGGCCCTTACACTTTTGCAAAGCCAGGCGAACCCACCACTGCCGTTTCCGAGGTTTTCTTATCTTCCGTTTATTCATTGTCCATTTCTAGAAAACAAGTAGGTAGAAGTATAAAAGCCATTTCTTCTTCCACTTCCATGGAAGACAATAGTTAGGCAGATTCCTCGTTGGCGCTCCATAATTCTCCTCGCACGTGCACGGTATGTTGCAGAAGTCGTGGGGTGCTTTTCTCGTCGCGACGAGAGATTGGAAGCGTAGGTCTCACGTAGGACGCGCAGGCTTCGGCGAGCCTCAACACAAGGGCCAGCCCGGGTTTTAGCTTTGGTGTTCCCGTTGCCGCTTTCGTGTCCTGGAGGCGCCGAAAATAATACGAAATGATGAAATGTTATTACAACTTGTAAATAAAAGCTATTAAAGAAATATAATCACGCCTATAGGCAGCAACCTGTGACACAGCGCTACCGCGCCCGTGTGAGGAGAATTACAGAACGCCAACGCGGAACTTACCGAAGGTCGCAGATGACACGCGAAATTGCGCAAGATGATCACTTTTGATGACGGGTGGGTCAGTGAATGAACATACCCCTCGAAATAATGCGATAATGAGCGCCACCACGCCGACAAACGTACGCAGACTAGATGGATGTGGATGAAAGCGGCAGCGCGGCCGCGGTGGTAGCAAAACAAATGTGAACTTGGACATGCGCGGAAAAGATTTTCCTTCCTGCTTTGGCCTCTCCACCCGCTTGCCGCTTCCCAAATGTGAACGTAGCCATAGTCTGCAGCGCAAAACGTCTCTCGTTTGCGATTGCGCTCCTACGGAAGGCTGGTAGTTACTGTTGTGTTGCTGAATCCCAAACCAGCAATTACGAAAGGCTGGTAGTTGCTGTTGTGTTGTGGAATCCAAAACCAGCAATGTACAAACGAAAGGGTTGATGCCAGCAGTGAAATTCCACCGACTCGCAACAGAATGCACGAAACAGACAGCCGACAAGCATGGATTACTGCTGTGCGCAGTACAGCGTAAGTAAACTCTTGTTGCAGGCGCTGACAGTTCTCGTCGGAGTTCACGCGTCCTGAGAAATTGATTATGTGCACTATGCACTGAACAAGACCGGAGTTCATTCCTGCATCACTAGTACACCAATCAGTCGAGATTCTGTGAGGTACAAGGCCACTTCCTGTTTGCACCGGCCTAAGTGAAGCAGAAATGACTCGCACGCACTACTTAAAATGCGTACACATGCCATAACTATGCAGTGCGGTGAAATATTCTGTACAATTCTGAATCTGTTGACGTAAAGGCAAATGACGGCTGCACGCTCGCACACAGCGGAAGACACAGCGGCCCATGCACTTGCCGCAGGAAATGCAAGGCGACGAAAGCTTCGTAAAAAAAAAGCATTATTCGTTTTTGCGCGTATTTAAGTTTTCTAGCGCAAAGACGCAGCGAACAAGCTATTGCTATGGGAGTAGGTATAGCCTGGTGACACGTGCATTTTCACATGTATAGCGGTCCTTGACCTGTGAAACGCACTTCGCCCCGACGAGGACGACGCCATCTACGCTTAACGGAGATTAACAATTAATGATGTCTTCTCCAATCGGGCGGGTCGTCTCAATGATGCGTTTTCGAAGACTGGTCCATTCAGTGGCGCGATGAGAGACGGTTGCTCCAAACGCCCACTGTACCTGTCGTACTTACTGTATTTTACTGAGCTTACATTACTTTTTACTTAATTTCTTCACAAGCACACAGTGCCACACACACACGCGAGGGGGGGGGGGGGGGGGGTCCCATGTCTTTGATATACATGCATAGAGTGTGCTTAAACTACCGATACTTATTATCAAAGCAGACGCTTGCCCCCCCCCCCCCCCCCCCAGGTCGGGCCGATGAACCCCCCCCGACAAAAATTTCTGGCTACGCCCCTGCCACTCACCACCTCATACTTTTTGTGTTCCCACAGTGCTCTGTGTTACATTATGGATGCATACCACTTCACCTTTATTTTCTGATTATCTTGGTGGGTGCTTGAGTATTTCCTTCGTTTATGTATACGCCGAGGTACTTATATTGCTTGTTGCTGTTGAATTGGCACGACGTAATTACTAGTATCTTCATTAAAGATCATAATTCCAGATTTCTCTGTGCTAAACTTAAGGCCTAGATTTGTCGCTGCGTTGCCACAGATATTGACAAGTGTCTGTAAATCTCTTGTATTGTCCGCTAGTAGCACTATGTCATCCGCATACACCAGTCCCGGGGCCTTCTGTTGCACCATTTGTCAATTAAACATGTAGGATAAATCAAACCCTAATTCGCTGTTTTCCAGTCGTCTTTTACTACCGCGCTGTGACTACTGCAGCGCTCCCTGTCGGCGCTCGTTAGTGTCACGATGCAGTACTTCGCTTCACCGCTCCTAGATGGCGGCACGTCTCGTCCGTTACATCTGTTGCAGGAAGCCATGAATGTGGCCATAAAACACTTTCGTTACAGTTAGAGTGTACTAGACAATGGTCGAGTGGGCCGAACGGCGCTCTGCCGCTGAGGCGCCGCGTGTGGAAAAATAATGCGAGGGCGCTGCGAGCGAACTGGATTGGGGCGGAAATGCGCTCCGCGGCATATTCAACGTACTTTCGCTGCGTGCGTCGAGGCCGATTGCGCATAGTAGCTCTTAAAATAGTGCTTTATTTCAACTGCAAATTTATGCTTACACCATTTTGCCAAACATATATATTTGAGGCATGGATTACACAGCGCGACGTCTTCAATTTTGCTGTCGTTGTCAAGCGCGTCGTCTGCTAGCGAGCGCGCGTTCGCTACGTGGACGCTGGCGGACGCCCAGTTTTTCTCGCAGAACGTCTGTGCAGTACATTTTTTTATGTTTAGTTGCTTTGGTGAGCCCATGACTCTTGACGGCCGGTACCAAATGTAGTTTTAGCCAGGTGAACTGCTGTTTTTACCACTGTCTTCTAAAAGTAACTGGTATCTCTGCAACATGAAGCTACGTAATTTTATTATTGATATCGTGTCATTTTACGCACGCTTCTTGTTGGTGGATGTTTATCAGGGAAAATCATCGAAGAAAACAGCATTAGAGTGAAATAAACTAGGTTTAATAACTGCGTGGCGTGAAGAATGACCAATGTATTTCTAGATAATTAAATCGAAGGGTACATAAACATATATGTTCACGATATATATGGAAGGAAAAAATAACAAATAGTATAAATGCACGAATTGAAAAAGCGAGAACTCCCGACCGGAATAAGCTCACGTGTTTGCTGTAACACATTTATTAGGGAATACTGCACATAAAACTCTCATTCGCAGAAGTAATATCCAATGCAGGCAAAAACATCGTATATATATATATATATATATATATATATATATATATGTGTGTGTGTGTGTGTGTGTGTGTGTGTGTGTGTGTGTGTGTGTGTGTGTGTGTGTGTGTGTGTGTGTGTGTGTGTGTGTGTGTGTGTGTGTGTGTGTGTGTGTGTGTGTGTGTGTGTGTGTGTGTGTGTGTGTGTGTGTGTGTGTGTGTGTGTGTGTGTGTGTGTGTGTGTGTGTGTGTGTGTGTGTGTGTGTGTGTGTGTGTGCGCGCATGTGTTGTTGATATACTGTACGACGCCGAATAGTCGTTTCCGTTCGAATGTAACGCATAACAGCACTGTTGAAGTCTCAAAGGTGAGGGACCGATGGAAGTGAGGACTGTTATTCCGGATGATAGTGCTGCCGGAGAGTCGTGGTTGTTGCGCAGAGGCGCAGTTTCTGAGAGAATTAACGCATGGGTGTTAATAAGTCCTGCTTAACAAGTTTCTAGCTGTCATTCAATATAAACGCCCTGTTTTTGGGCAGCCTGTAAATCTGCTCACTTGATTCAGACAAGGAAAACTTTTTTTTTTTTGACAGTCTCATCATGTTTGCAACCCATTAAAACTGGGTGCCTCATGTGGTACCACACTTATCTTTTTCAACGAACGCAACAGATCTGCACATCTCTACGTGTATGTGAGGCATGCCGTTCCTTTAATTGTTTCATTATGATCGTTATGATAGTGCACCGAATAACTGAAAGCAGCCGTTTATAATGTACAAGCTGCTGACTTGAGCGGTACGTCATACATTTGGGAACGGCATTACATTTATGTATGAAATATAGGATAAGCGCGATAAGCGTTTTTCTCTGAAATCAGCCTGGAGAATTATTTATTTTCCCCCTAGAAAAAAGCCGAAGAACGCAGCCACTTACTTTTATCTCTTTTTTTTTTAATTTAAAGAAATTATTTGGTTTTACGTGGCAAAGCTACGATGTCATTATAAGGCACCCGGTTTAGTTTTCACCACCTGGGTTCTTTAACGTGCACCTAAATAGAAGTGCACGAGTCTTTTTCCATTTCGTTCCCATCGAATTCCGCGACCTGGTTTGAACCCGCCAGCTCCAGTTTAGCAGCGCAACGCCGTATCTACTTTATAGCCACTAATTAGGCTACCGCGCAGGCTTTCTTTCTCTTCTTCTTTTTTTTTTCTTCTTTGAAGTATCGACTCGAAAAAAAATTCACGTACGGCTTACGGCCAAATATTAGCATATAGAATGACTAACTAAAACCATTTTCGGCGCTCGATCGCGGTCCGACTGCAATAAATGACCCCTTACCAATTACTCCGCATTCTGTTACGTGAGGAATGCGGAAACTTGAATGAAATGTTGCGCTGCAGTTTACTCTTTCTTTTTATCTATAACAATGCTTCCCGTAAATCTGAGTACAGGCGCCGGATGGGGCAGATATGCTTTACTTGTTTGAATTAAGCGGCAAACAAGAACGTTACATATGTTACCTCGTCTGCTTTTCTCAAGACCTACTGATGGAAAACTATATGCGCAACAATACGTACGAGAGATGCATGCTGCTTGAAGAACGCGAAAAATATTTGTTCTCCAAAGGGAACCGTACAATAACATAGTAGAATGAAAGCCGACACTGCGGCCGCAATGCACGCGCAATTACCGAGCGACATTAAAAAATAAAATGAAATAAAAGAAGAGAAAGAAAGAATTTATTCTAAAGGCATAAATACATGTCATATGCAATTATGAACACAATTTGAGCGATATGAACGCAAATACCAGCGCGCGAAGTAGCACGAATGACCCTGCCGAGCTGCACCGCCAGCAGTTTCCAACGGCGCAACCTTGATGCGGCCCAATCCAGTTCGATCGCAGCGCCGCCACAGTATTTTTCCACGTCGGGCGCCTCACTGCAAAGCATGCGCCGCCCCAGCCGCTCGTCCCACTCGACCATATTCTAGTACACTCTAGTTACAGTGTACTAGAATATTGGGTAGTGTGCTCTCTGCCCTATGCGGCGCACGCTTCCAGCTGAAGCCGCGCATGTCGCCGGAGGCCGCTAGGGGCGCTGGAGCTAGTTCCACCTGAAGACCCGTGCCAGCGTGCGCGCTTCTGTCACTTCCATTCGCTTGCTGAATGAAGTCTGCACACGAGGACGCGAATCGACTTGATTTTGATTGTTTTTGTAAAGTGCAACGTTCGTCGACTTGCCACTGCAACGTTCGTCGACTTGCCTCTGCAACGTCCTCGGACTTCCTTTGTGCTCGTTCTACGGTGCGCTAAGAAACTCCGGAGCAATTACTGTTTTTCACCAGGGTGCCGGACAGGCTATAGTCGAGTGAAAGACTCGCCGAAGGCGTCTCTTTTCACCGTCCCACAAGACGAAGAAAGGAGACATCAGTGAGAAAGAAACTTACACCGTGAAGACAAGAATCTTGATCAGACATGTGCCGTGTGCCAATTGTACTTTGAGCCGCGTTACATAATTAGAGACTTCGTTGACGTCGTTAACGGCAAAGAGTTCTTTTTTTTTTTCATTTCGCCGTACTCCATATTCTTAGGCATGCTCTTAAAGTGCTTTGTATCTAGTGGTGCTCTGTGAGAAAAAAAATGGTTTGTTTTATTTTGTAAACATTGTTATTGTTGTACGTACAAAGAAATATTTTCCACATGCACCAGCAGCTGGAGATTTGTAATATTTTTGGAATCTGTGCAGTACTTTGAGTATTCTTTGATTGGGCTGATTTTGCTTATTTTTCACTGCGGCAATAATAGTGTACATCGCTTTTGTTTCGATGCTGTTCCTAATAAATTTGCACGAACTTGCAAGTGCATTCGAAAACAAAAGCAATTTTATGCGCTCAAAGAGCAATGCCGCCTGCTCGCTGAAATCATTGCTCGAATTCAATTACAATTATACAATTAGAAATAAGCTTGTTTGATATTTTAAGGAAAATAATTTTTGCATAAATATATGCGCCGTGTTTTTCTTTCCGGCGATGTGTACCCACACGTCGTGTATATGCATTTATGATGCAAGAAAACTGCCCGCAACTTGACCAAGTGCGGTCAGCTTGGGCAGCAGTCCACTGCTAATGAGAGCGGCGCTAGCTCGAAGCTGGCCTTAGTGGACCGCAGTGGCGGATTACACGGTGATAACTAGTACTATATATATAATAAGCAAATCATAAGAAGCCAACAAACAATACCACCAAGGACAACAGGCTGTCCTTGGTGTTATTGTTTGTTGGCTTCTTATGATATGCTTATTAAAATAATCGGGCCCCTCGGTTCCCTTTCTTCTCGTTATATATATATATATATATATATATATATATATATATATTGTTACGGGGAGATTTACAGAAAAGGGGGTTTATTCACACTATGTACAATAAGACTAAATGTTGGGGAACAACAACAAAGATGGCGAACCACAGTTTCACGTCTTCCTCATCTCTTCGGCTCTATGCTTCAGCATCTTCTTTGTCTGCTGGACAACTGGCTCATAACACTACCCTTCGGCGGCGAAAGCACCGACTCGGTGCAGGTGAACGAAGGATACATGAAAAAAAAACAAAAAACAAAAAAAGCTAGCACACAAAGTATTAAGGGGTGTCCGGGGCACGATAGGGCTTGAGACGGACAACGTGTACAATGTCCTTGCGGAGAGGAGCAGAGGATGACGAAGGCAGCAATGGAGCGATTTCATAAGTGACATCAGTCACTTGGCGGCACACGCGATATGGACCGGTGTACTGGAAGAGCAGTTTTTCGGATAAGCCAACGCGTCGTGCTGGGGACCACAGGAGAACGAGCGATCCAGGGACAAAGTGGGTGGTCCTGCGGTGGCTGTTGTAGCGAGACTGCTGGAGGAGTTGGGACTCAGAAAATCGAGTGCGAGCAACTTGACGTGCATGGTCGGCACGTGCAATGGTCTCTTGAGCATATTCAGTGGGAGGGCACCCAGAAGAAGGCACCAGGGTGTCCATAGGCAATGTAGGGTTGCGACCGTATAAGAGGAAGAACGGCGAAAAGCCAGCGGTCTCATGCCTGGAAGTGTTGTACGCGAATGTCACAAACGGTAGTGCAACGTCCCAGTCGTGGTGGTCTGCAGACACATACATGGCCAACATGTCAGTAAGGGTGCGGTTCAGGCGTTCTGTCAAGCCATTCGTCTGTGGATGGTAGGCTGTAGTCAGTTTATGTTGCGTCGCGCAGGATCTTAGAATGTCATCGATCACCCTGGACAGGAACTGTCTCCCACGGTCAGTAAGCAGTTGCCGAGGAGCTCCGTGCTGGAGTATGACGTTATGCAGCAAGAAGTCTGCAACGTCGGTGGCACAGCTAGTGGGAAGTGCACGCGTAATGGCAAACCGCGTCGCATAATCTGTGGCAACGGCGATCCACTTGTTCCCAGAGGTGGATAGGGGAAACGGACCAAGTAAATCGAGACCGACGCGGTGAAAAGGCTCGTAAGGAATGTCCAGAGGCTGAAGATGTCCTGCAGGCGGCAGAGTCAACTTTTTTCGGCGCTGACAAAGGTCGCATGAGCCCACGTAACGGCGCACTGAGCGGGACATCCCAGGCCAATAGAAACGGCGGCGCGCGCGGTCGTATGTGCGTGACACGCCAAGATGTCCCGCCGTTGGTGCGTCGTGGAGCTGCTCCAGGACAGTGGAACGGAGGTGAGCCGGGATGACTAACAACAGGTCAGGACCGTCAGGGAGTAAACTGCGACGATATAACGTGTCGTTTTGGAGTACAAAGAGGCGGAGGGAAGGATCAGGAGCGTGGGAGTGCAATTTGTCGATGATCTTGCGTAGAGACTCGTCAAGGCGTTGTTCGGCAGCAATGTTGAAGAGTTGAGAGATGGAAAGAACACACGGGCTGGAGTCGCTCAGGGCAGCGTCTGGTGGATCTACTGGGTATCTGGAGAGGCAGTCGGCATCCTGGTGCAGGCGGCCAGACTTGTAAACGACGGTATACGAGTATTCTTGAAGTCGCAGTGCCCATCGACCAAGGCGACCAGTGGGATCTTTGAGAGAGGACAGCCAGCATAGAGCATGGTGGTCAGTAATAACGGTGAAGGGTCGGCCGTAGAGGTAAGGGCGAAACTTGGCGATGGCCCAAACTAGAGCGAGACACTCTCGCTCTGTGATAGAATAGTTTTGCTCAGCCGAGGAAAGAAGGCGACTGGCATAAGCAATAACGCAGTCCTGACCATGCTGACGTTGGGCTAGAACTGCGCCGATTCCATGGCCACTGGCGTCGGTACGGACTTCTGTGGGCGCAGATTCGTCGAAGTGAGCCAACACTGGTGGTGATGTCAGTATTCCTATCAGCTGTGAGAAGGCGGACGCTTGTGCAGGACCCCAAGAAAAGGTCGCGTCTTTCTTAAGCAGGCAGGTGAGGGGCCGTGCTAGTGCTGCAAAATCTTTCACAAACCGCCGAAAATAAGAACACAGGCCGAAAAAGGAACGGACGTCCTGAGTAGAGCGAGGTGTCGGAAAGTTGGCAACGGCGCTAACTTTGGCAGGGTCAGGCCGTATACCTGTAGCATCGACAAGATGGCCAAGTACTGTGATCTCGCGGCGACCGAAGCGGCATTTGGCAGAGTTAAGTTGAAGGCCTGCATTGCGAAGGATGCGCAGAATAGCCGAGAGTCTACTTAGATGACTGAAGAACGTAGGCGAGAAAATAACTACGTCATCGAGATAGCACAGGCAAGTAGACCACTTGAAACCACGAAGAAGGGAGTCCATCATTCTTTCGAATGTTGCGGGGGCATTGCACAAGCCAAATGGCATAACTTTGAACTGGTAGAGCCCATCGGGTGTTATAAAGGCGGTCTTCTTCCTGTCTTTTTCGTCAACGGCGATTTGCCAATAGCCGGACCGAAGGTCTATAGAAGAAAAGTACTGTGCGCCATGCAAAGAGTCGAGGGCGTCGTCAATTCGCGGCAGAGGGTACACGTCCTTTTTAGTAATCTTGTTTAGGTGGCGATAGTCGACGCAGAACCGCCAGGTGTTGTCTTTTTTCCTGACAAGCACCACAGGGGACGCCCAAGGACTCGTAGATGGTTCGATGATGTCCTTTGTAAGCATTTTCTCGACTTCGGATTGAATTACGCGCCGTTCAGTCGCAGACACTCTGTAAGGACGTCTATGGATGGGACTGGCGTTGCCGGTGTCAATGCGATGAGTCACAACTTTTGTCTGGTTGAGATGGGGCGAAGCAAAATCGAAAACGTCGCTGTAAGCGGCTAGCAAACGACGAAGGTCGTCAGACTGAGCAGCCGAAAGGTCGGGGGCGATCATGGCGTCAAAATGTGCATCAAATGAAGTACTAGTGTCAGGGCTTCCAGAAGACAGGGGCGCATCCATAGTAAGGGCCACAGGGTCGTGTGCGTCTAAAGGTGCTATATGTCCCAGCGTGATACCTTCGGGAAGAAACTGTGGAGTCCGTCCAAAGTTCAGAATAGGGATACATGCCCGGTTCGCAGAAACAGTCACAACAGAGTGAGGGAGGGCTACCTGCCTTGATAAAAGAGCTTCTAGGGAAGGAGAGATGACGTAGTCGCCGTCACAAATGGCGGAATCAGAGGTCAGTGTGACATACGTCGCGGCGGCTGGTCGAAGGCGAACAAACTCGGCGACACATAAACGCGGCTGTGACTCGGTGGGGAGATCGGGTACAAAAGGAAGTTCCAACTGGAGAAGGCCAGAAGAGCAGTCGATGAGGGCAGAATGGGTACTCAGGAAGTCGTGGCCGAGGATGACTTCATGTGGACACTGCTGCAGAACGGCGAATAGTACTGAGGTCTGGTGACTGGCGAAGCTCACACGCGCAGTGCACATCCCAACGACGCAAGATGTGCCGCCGTCGGCTACACGAACGACAGGCGACGCCGCGGGCGTCAGAACCTTGCGGAGACGATGAGAAAGGCGAGCGCTCATAACCGATAATTGCGCCCCCGTGTCTATGAGCGCCGAAACAGGCACGCCGTCCACTCCTATGTCCAAAAGGTTTTGTCGGGTGGTCAGGGTCAACAGAGGATTTCCGGGTCGGTTGGTCAATGCAGCATCACCTCCGGGAGCTGCACCGGTCAGTTTTCCGAAGAGGGACGGCGGGGGTATGGCGACGGTGAGCGACGGGCAATCGGTGAGCGAGAACGCCGGTTCTGTGGGGACGGCGAGCGGCGATCGTAGTGTGGAGTCGGAGCAGCAACATCACAGTGCGGCAGGTCATTGCGGGCATGAAAAGGCGAGAACCGGCTGTCTTCTGGGCGGTAAGCGTACGCGGGACGAGGAGACGAAATCTGACGATAGCGACAATGGCGGGAAATATGACCAACTCCATTGCAATTAAAGCATATGGGCTTGTCGTCATGTGTGCGCCACTGGTTTGGGTCGCGGTATCGGAGGTAGGTCGATTGTGGGCGGGGAGGTCGAAAGAAATTGCCGACCGTAGGGCTACTTACAGAACAGATCGGACGGATGCCTGCGTTCGCCAGCTCTTCGCGTACGACAGCTTGAATCAGAGATACTGCCGGGCGGGACTCGTCGTAAGAACGTATCGGGGGAACCGACGGAGACGCAGCCTCAATCTCACGCCGGACAAGACGCAGCAAGTTTTCGGTACCAGGCGGCTGTACGTCTTCACACGATGAGCTAGCGGCGGTATTAGGTAGCCGAACGAATTGTTGTGAGACACGACGGCTCTTTGCTTCTTCAAAGCGTCGGCACTCTCTTATAATGTCGTCGACCGTCGAGCAGTCCTTGTACACGAGCAAATTAAAGGCGTCGTCTGCGATGCCTTTAAGAATGTGGCTGACCTTGTCAGCTTCGAGCATCTTGTCATCGACCCGCCGACAGAGTGCTAATACATCTTGAATGTACACAACGTACGGTTCAGTCGATGTTTGGGCCCGGCACGAAAGTTCCTTTTTGGCGGCTCGCTGGCGGCCAAGCGGCTTCCCAAAGAGTTCCTGCAGTTTTTGCTTGCAAGTGTCCCAACTGGTCAATTCCTCCTCGTGTGTTCGGAACCAAACACGGGCCGTTCCCTCGAGATAATAAATGATGTTCGCCAGCATTAGAGTCGGGTCCCAACGGATGCTCTTGCTGGCGCATTCGTATTCGATTAGCCAGTCTTCAACGTCCTTGTTGTCAGTGCCCGAGAAGGCGCCAGGGTCCCGGAGTTGAGTGAAGACAATCGGTGCAGTGGTAGCCGAAGCTGAAGCAGCGGGCCTCTCAGTTGACATGGTCGAAGGGCCCACGAGATTTCCGCTTCGAAGTTCCGTGATGTGCTGGTGATGTACCCCGCACGAGAGGTACTGGGATCGATACCCCGCACCTCCACCAAGATGTTACGGGGAGATTTACAGAAAAGGGGGTTTATTCACACTATGTACAATAAGACTAAATGTTGGGGAACAACAACAAAGATGGCGAACCACAGTTTCACGTCTTCCTCATCTCTTCGGCTCTATGCTTCAGCATCTTCTTTGTCTGCCGGACAACTGGCTCATAACAATATATATATATATATATATATATATATATATTGTCACGTAGTAGTGACGCTGAAGTAAACAGTCGTAAAACTGTGTATTACGACACTGATTCTTTATTGGGCGAACCTGTGTCCACAAAAGCAAGCTACACTCGAAGCACAACGAAAGCGGCGAACACAGTCGGCGATCGTCAAAAATCTGCTCAGCGGCGAAACGCGTCGGCTTTTATGCATGAGTCATCGAATGTTCCAGATTATTCCCTGGTGCCCGCGTGTCTTCCAGAAAGTTCTAGACAATTCGCGTCGGTCATACAATCAGATAACATAAGCGTCGGTGAAAACGGGCAACGGAAAGAAGCATCGATAACGTTCTAGAAACTTCCGATACAGGCGCGTCCTGCGCCGAGCAATAAGTTTAACATTTGTTAGCCGATGGAAAGCGGCCACCGGTGAAAGATAAACATGTATACGTGTCAATATATATAACGAATCATCGTGATCATATATATATATATAACGAATTATCGTGCTCACGTTATCGTCACAGTAACTGCTACAAACTGCCGCAAGCTGCCCACGGCGGTGGCGAACCAGCGCCCAAACTCATGCACTCGCGAGGCCATCGATAACGCCGCCCGAGCCGTCGCAGTCACAAAATGGCGAATTTACGCCTTTCCGGTAATACAGATAGCAAGAACTCCTTTAGATTTACGCTATGCAGTGAAATAACCCGCATAGCGTAGGCGCCAGACTCCAAAACGTTTCAGGTGGGAATGTTTGAAGCGCCATCTCTCGGAGGCGACATCAAGGGCCTCAAGCGGAGCCGTCATCTGAGTCCACTACCCCTATTCTAGAAGACTATACTTTCGTGTTAAACGAGTGCGTAAATCATGCAGTCTGCGTATGAAGACGCGGATCCAAAAAGGGTCATAACTATTCAGTAACAAAACCCGGAGTATTGAGTAACTGTTTATTATGAAATATAGCTCTTTCTTTACATAAAACTGGGATTTTTAACTGTTCTGAATGATAGAGGCTGCGGTAAAAGAGAAACTGGAACAGCGATTCACCAGAGCTCCCGTAAAACGTGGAGGCAACCATCTTGAAACATTTTTCAGTAGTGTTTCGCCGCTTCCTATCAGGTGGCGCTCATTACGTTTATTTGTGTCTCGCATATAATTCGCATCAGTGTACAGCGAGACTCCTTCGCTTTTTGTTAAAAAGGCAACGAAGAAAGTCGCGTCTCCATATGGAGACATGGCGACTGAAGGGGGCAGCGCAGTGTCAAAATCCTTGCTAAAATCAACAAAAATAGAGCCGATCTGATTACCTAGATTACCGCTATGAAGAGAAGTATGACGGGTGAATTCCGTGAGTTAGGTCACAGTACTAAAACCACCCCTGAAGCCGTAATGAAAACTAGCCAAGAGGTAATTATTTCCAAGAAACACCATGATATGTTTATAGATAATGTGCTCAAGTATCAGGTTGGCGTTAAAGAAAAATGTCTATAGTTTGATGAAATCTGTCTGCCCCCTGATTCAGGTAAGATTAGTACCGTTGCTCTTTTCCTGTCCTGGAAGAAACAAAATTATTCAGAGACTTTTGAAATATAAGGAACCTAGAAGTCTATAGCACAGAATTTGGAATTATATCAGGTCCAGGAGGTTTCTCAGTATTGATATTCAGCACCAGGTTGAAAACACCTGCCAAGCCAATGATGATCTCATCAATTACATAAGAGTTTTCAGTCGTAAATGTTGGAATATTAGAATAATCCGAAGCGAAGACAGACTAAAAGTAAGTATTAAGCGCTTCTGAAATACCCAATGGATCATTATTAACTCTGCTGTCGATTTTGAAATATGTGGAAGAAGAACTAGGCGAGATAAAGGAGAAGAATTTGCTAGGGTAAGACTTAAGCAGCTTAGGTATAGTTGAAAGTTATATAGGAAAGTTGTTTAGTTCAAATGGTTGTTTGTTTGAGCTTTTTTTTTTTTTACCTGTGCAAGCAAAATACATGCTTAAGTATTGTTTGAGCGCCTAGAGCGCAGTCAGTTAGCATGCCGCGATAAGTGCAACAGTTCGTGGTTCATCCAGCGAAGATTATTGTTTCTTTTCTTAGTTTTTAATCGAACAAAGGGGTCTATACGTAATTTTACAATGTAAAAGCAAGCCACAAGCGCGTCAAAGTCATAAGAGACACTGAGTGCCGAAAACGCATGAAAATTACTAGACAACTCATCTATGATACGAACATCAACAGCCTTTAAAAAGTCTCGTAAGGTGGAAAGTGTAAATTGGTTATATATCGGCCGGTTGAGATACAAAAAAATCCGCATCATCATCCGAGATGCCTTCAACTACGTCGTACTTGTAACCGTGTTGGCTACATCAGTGCTGAGAAAAAACAAATCGAACACAGCACCAGGGCGGGTGGAATCGGGAACGACTTGCTTTAAGCCAAGAGAAAATGCGAAGTTAACAAGTTCAGTGCCACAGCATGTTAGAAAAGTGAGAGAGACGACCAGTCAGTTCTGGGAGCAGTAATATCCCCAAGAACGACGAAATTTGCGGCAGGTAGGTTTTGTTGTAGCATAAGCTTGTCCAGGCCGTGAAGAAGTTCCCAGAAACTATTAGCAGGTGGATACAAAATGCATATGGTTATATGTTGTTTACCAGAGCATAGTTTACATCAGATTGATTATATGTCTAGTGGAGAGATGAGTACTTTAAAATTGAATTCCGAACATAAAGCAATGCAACATCACCCTCTTTTTGAAAATGACGATCATTTCGCCCGGTCACGTAGCCTGGCAGTGTAAACTCTGAGTCATGAATACCTTCATGTAGCCATGTTTCGGTAATACCGTTAATATCGGGTGAATAGGACAAAATGAGCGAAATGTGGATGTAAGCTATACCTGTAGCGTTGGCATCCAAGATGGTAAGATTGTTTTGGATTGAAGGTCAACCTGCTGCTGAATATGATGTAGTAGCTGCTGCTGTAGGAGGACTGCGACGATTAGAAACTTCAACAAGGAAATTAGAGGCATTGCACCAGATGTACCGAGTGTTATCGATAAAAAGGTGGTCAAATCTAACCTTAACGTAACTTCCTCCGTGTAGTCTTGAGTCGGGAATGTTATCTAAATACACTTGTGACCGACAATGGCCCACAGCTGGAGTCACTGCAGTTTGAGCAATTTTCTTAAGGAACGAGACATATGGCTCCTCCCATCTAGCGTGTACATTCTCAATCCAACTGCTCGATTGAGAAATCCAACCGGACCATGTTCGTACATGGCGCACTTATGGAATGACGGTGTTGCACGAAACATGTCCCATTTTCAAATTTAACGTATGCTACAAAACATTTTCAGAGGAAGTTGTTCACTTAAAGCGCATGTAATGGCTGTGACAAATACCTTCAGAGAGGGCGATCATGACCGCCGGAAAAGCCATGATGACCAGGACAAAGGCGACGCCACCTGCCAGGGCTATCCAGCGCATTGCGCCGTTGCGGCTTTGGTTGCTGCAGGGAAGAAGCATGGATGCACAGGGCGCTTATGTGCCGAGGCTCACTCACCTTGAAGGCAGAGCAATCTGCATGTTTCCTGGCAGGGAACCCTCGCTGGGCCCAGCCACGTGCTGCGCTGCCATCACCTGCGCATCACGCAGCGCCACCACGGGGTCGATTCACGCGTTCAAGTCAGCAAGTAACGCAACGTGTCTTGTGCAGTATGGTATGTGCAAGAAACTGGATTATAAAAGTTAGCCCTACACCGTGGCGGCCTAGTCCAGGTGTTTTCGAGCACGTGAAACCTCAGCATTGAATCGATCAGCATAAAAGCCATCTAAGAATTCTTGCTTGTATTGGTTGGTTCATCCTGTAAAATAAGGATGAACGAGCGGGAAATTTAATGCCGAGGCAGGAACGCGTGAGAAGGACAAAAAGCATCTGTCCTAGTTATTGGTTCCCATCCAGCTCAGTACTCGTCTTCCTTGGTGAAAACGCAGCTTGACTGGGACGAACTCAAAATACAAAGACATCCGAAGCGCTGACCTATACAACTTGGTTTTATTGCACTCAGGTCAGCCTTATTATGCGCAGCAATCTGTCATATCGCACAGCCAGAGAACTATCAGAAAATGGGGAAACACGATCGATCTGCGACTTGACTCCAAAATATGCATGGGCAGATCACTAACGGAGAAGGATGTGTACGAAATCATTAATAAAGGTACCAGCTTTCAAAATGACAAAGGTGTCATGTTCAGACGGACGATACGGAACCGTTTATTCCATTATTTGGTAAAACAGAACTGAACCCGTCGGCTTGCACGAAGCGTTTTATTTAAAGCCACCTTATCGGAGAGGGCAACAAAGACAGGGGAGGAAGCGATCCGGCGAGCGCTGTGATAAGGTACGCTATGCAATAAAAGAAAGAACTGTTTTCCCTACCCTGTTTTTCCTTCCGACATGTGCAGGGTAGAATTGCCTAATCAGCAATCGACCAATTAATACAGCCCACCAAAAACAACACACCAGAACACTACAATGGTCATTTTTTTAAAATGCGCCTCAGAGTTTAAAGAAAAAACATTCTGGGGTTTTACATGCCAGAACCAGAATTTCCTTATGAGGTACGCCGTGGTGAGGGACTGCGAAATAATTTTCACCACCTGGAGCTCTTTCTACACGGTACAGGGCCGTTTTGCATTACACCCCCATCGAAGTGCACTTGATCCCGCGCCCTCGGGCTCAGTATAGACGGTTTCATACAGCACCACCGCGCTCTGGCAACGCTGTGCGCCGGCATCCGGCGCCCCTAGGAAACTTCCGGTAGCGGTTCCTTTGGCTCGTTTTTGCTGGTAGTTGTTGGCTCGCGCGCTCGTCCTGTGCGTATTATGTGTTATTTTTGGGGGTTTATCAATATCAGTGCGACTTGTGGCATTAAGTGTGTTGCGTGACGGCGAGTAGCTCTCTGGAGCATTGACTGTTTTCGTTACTTTCAATCCTCAACGGTGTTTTCCTGGCTGTTGTTGTTGCTGGCTTGAAAATGCATTCCGAATCGTACATATCACCTGTGAAACGTTCAAGGAAGGGTTCGTGTTGTGTCGTGCCAGGGTGCAGCCTTCGCTCAGGAACCAACCTCCTTTCGAAAGTTCGAACATTTAGGTTCCCTGTCGAGGCTGACAGGAGAAACGCCTGGATAGCAGCGGTGCGCCGGGACAAGTGGCAGCCTACCAAGAGCTCCCAGATTTGCTCTGCTCACTTCATCCAAGGTACGTTACTACGTGGAGTAGACTGCATGCTATAATGCGGAATAATAAAAGTGCTACTGCGCGATTTTTCTGGCCGTATGTCGTGTAACTCACGCGAGAGCAGCTCGACTCTCGCCCCGAGCTTGCCCGCTCGTCCAGTTTGTTGCCTCTGCGTGGAACGCCATGCTACGAACATGAGTTTAAATTATTGTTTAGCGGGTTCCATGCTGCCGCCGTGTTTTTTTTTTTTCGTATCTGGGGCACAAGTGCACTTCTGCAGCTTTACTACCATAGGTAGTACCTGTGCGCATTGGTTTATCATGTTTTACGTCCCAAAGCGACTCAGGCTATGACGTACGCCGCAGTGGAGGGCCCCGGATAATTTCAACCACCTGTGGTTCTTTAACGTGCACTGACATCGCACAGTACGCGGACCTCTAGCAATTCGCCTCGATCTAAATGCGACGGCCGGGGCCGCCCAAACGGCGTCTTTAGGGTCGGCAGCCGGGCACCGTAACCGCCGAGCCACCGCGGCGGCATGTGAGCATTCGTATCGGTATCGCAGAGCAGAATCGCAGAAAAGCTAGCGATTTCCGTGCATGCATGTAGGATGTTTCGGCCACATTCTAAAAGCCTTCACATTCTAAACGGAGGCCAATTGTGGATTGCAATCTCGTGCCCAACACTACAGGTTTCATTTTGTTAGAAGAGTGGTAAATTCTTGAGCATTTAAGTTAGTCACGATGTATTCATATTCACGATGTAGAATCGCAGATTCGATGTAGCAATCATAGACACGCCGGCCTCACGTCGCGCATGCCTTCAAACAACATAGCCGGAAGTTCTCCTGCCGGAAGTTTCGAGGGGCCAACCAATCAGCGGCAAGCGAGGTTTGTTTGTAAACACTGAAACCGTCTATAGCGCAACGCCGCATAGCCACTATACGCCATCACGGCAGGTGTGTAAGAGTTAGTAATGCGCCGATGCATCATTGGCAGAGCGAGGTGGTATAAACCATGGTTTGCTTCCCCAGTCACCTAGTCATAGCTAGAAAACACCGCACTTCAGTGGGTTTTATTTCTTGAAGCAAGCTTTAGCTCATGGTCAACCACGATTTCCCTATCCAAATACAAGCACGCGGAATGATTTTAATTGACAACCACTGGACTAATTTGAATGAAATTTGTTGTAATTTAGAGAGTAACTGATATATTGGCAACGCTACAGAAGGATTAAATTTGTTGTAATTTAGAGAGTAACTGATATATTGGCAACGCTATAGAAGGTAACTCTTGATTTAGAACCTGGTATTTTGTACAAAAATTGCCAGGAATCAGTAACTAAAAATAAAAGCATGAAGTTACACGAATCCCGTAACTGTGAACTAAAACCAGATATCGAAGATTTATAAAATGCGTGGAGTAGCGCTGCATAATTACAATGAAACACACAAACAGAAAGGACGCCCGAAGATGAAGAGCACACTAACAAATGCGCGAAGATGATGAGCAAACCAAAAATTGTTTTATTCACATCCAGAAGGCAAAGTATATAAATATCCACCGAGAACAAGCAAGACCGAAGCAAAAGCACGCGTGCTCCTATAGCATCAGTGGCCTTCACTGGTTTTCTATCTAGCCATATATATAGTAGTGACATTTTGCTGTCATTCAGCGCAATTGAAGGAGTTCTGAGGCACTTCAGTACACTATAGTGTGGAGATTCGAAGCGAGGCAGGCGTGTTCCCTTGCATGTAGCTGTGTGCCCACCTCTGTGGCGTTACCGTGCCTGTGTAACCAGGCCACTAGTTAATAAGTACCCTCCCGAAATAAACCCTGGGCTCTTTTTCTACTATGCCTCGGACGAGCGTCTACTGATGACATCAGAAAGGCTACATTATACTTTCTCTGTTTCAGTGGTCCTTGCTTTGCCGTTTTGCTTCGTACGTGAGTGGGCACGTCAGCTGGCATGGGAACGGCATCATGACAAACCCGTTACTATTATTTGTACAGGTGTTCCTACCTGTGCTGTCTGCGGCGGCCAGCGCATCGACTGAGCAGACGAAGATAAATTCCCTCTGTGCTACCGCATCAGCAATGGAACCCGGACCAGCGACTACAGGTGCTGAATCTTACGACACCGCATGATGGCGCCTCGACTGCATCGATCGTTGCTATAAAACGACTGCCACACCAACATCCACTAAGTGGGCACGTCAGCTGGCATCGGAACGGTATCATGACAAACCCGTTACTATTGTTACGCGAAGGACGAGTCAGTAAGACTACCAACTATTTACAGGTTGTATTTACAACAGTGGTTGCAGCGCTGACCGGTTAGATTCACAGCGCGAGCCCAGCTCCTTCTTCCTCTTCTTTTCTCGAGTGTTGGCGCCCGCGCGCCTCGTTTAAACAAGCAAATACCACACGCATGTAGCATAATCCCCCGGCGGCAGAAGCGACGTCCCGGAGCGTCTATAAATGTAATCACTGGGAGGGTGACACTGCTTCAGTCGTGTAACGTGCACAATATCACTGGACTGGGAAGCAGATGGGGCGTCAGGGGCGATCTCGTAGGTGACGGGAGTCACGGCACGAAGCACTCGGTAGGGGCCTGTGTAACGAGACAGCAGTTTTTCTGACAGGCCGACCTGATGCGACGGAGACCATAGAAGTACCAAAGAACCAGGCGGGAAGTGCACGTCGCGGTGTCGTTGGTCGTACAAACGCCTTTGACTCTCTTGGGAGTGCAGAAGGCGGTCACGGGCAATTTCCCTTGCGTGGGCAGCGCGGGCGACGGCATCAAGTGCATATTGTTACGGAAGGATAGGAGGAAAGAAAAGAAGACCAAGAGACACTGGCTGCTGCGTGTTGTTGCTGGTCAGCTATCTTGACCGCACTAACTCTACTTGTGTATATATTGTAAATACATCCAGTCTATACTCCCAACATCCCCGTAACATATTGGTGAGAGGTGCGGGGTATGAAGGCTGGAAACGGAGCTCCGCAGTGGACGTCGCATCACCGTGCCCACTATGAATGACGGTGAGCACGCAGGATCAACGTCGTTGCCGCCTTCAACGTCAACGTCGCCAGCTACGTCGTCGTCCCCATCGGTTGCGGTTGTACAAGCCAAGGATCCCGGAACTTTCTGTGGGACAGATGGCGCCGACGTTGAATAGTGGTTGGCTATGTACGAATACGTGAGTGCAGTCAACAGATGGGACCCTACGATTATGCTAGCTAACGTGTTGTTGTACCTAAGAGGCACGGCAAAGGTGTGGTACGAAAACCACGAAGACGAGCTTACCAGCTGGCACCAATGCAAAGAGAAGTTAAAAGAGTTGTTTGGCCAACCAGCCAGCTGTAAAATTGCCGCAACGCGGGAACTCGCTTCCCGTGCCCAATCCCCCACAGAGTCCTATGTTTCATATATCCAGGACGTGCTGAGGCTTTGTCGTAAAGCCGATCACGACATGACTGAAGCGGAGAAGGTCCGGCACGTGCTGAAGGGAATCGCTGACGACGCCTTTAATCTGCTCATGTGCAAAGGCTGTTCTTCAGTTGATGCTATCATAAAAGAGTGCCGACAATTCGAGCAGGCCAAAAGCCGCCGCGTCTTGCAACCATTCGCCAAACTTCCCAATAGTGCCGTAACGTCGACGTGTGAAGATCAGCCAACACAGCAGCATGCGTCGCCATCAGAGGACGTGGTGCGAATCGTTCGACGTGAACTGGAAGCGATGGCGTCCGCAGCTTTCTGTTCGCGTCGCCCTGACGCTACCACTCTTTCAGTTCCCCTCGTTTAAGCCATCGTTCGCCAGGAACTTGAAAGCATGGGTTTACATTCTGTCTGCGCTGTCGCCAACCCCAGAGCCAACGAACGCCCTTCTACTCTGATCCACCGCGACGCTTCCCTCCGCGTTATCGTAATCCGACTGAGTGGAGAACTGCGGACGACCAGCCGATATGTTTCACCTGTCGCCGTATTGGTCATGTCGCCCGATACTGTCGCAACTCGTGGCCCTCAACACCTCGCACGCCGACCAACCTGAACCTGTTTTGATGGAAATTCCCGCCGTGTTTCGCCCTCCGCAGAGTCTAACAGTGCCGACACCTCTGCCAGGAACACCTGGTACAGTCGCTCACCATCGCCTCGCGGACACCAGTCTCGTTCACCACAAACACGTGGGCCATCTTCCCGTTCACCGCAGCCACGTCGCCTTTCGACCCCTGTGGCTTTCGACCGCGTTCTTTCGGAAAACTAAGAACTGCAGCCCTTGGAGGTGGTGCTGCATTGACAACTACTGCAGCAAATCCTCTGTCTGTGCCCACAAAGAGAAGTATAATTGACGTTAAAGTAGACGGCGTACCTTTCAAAGCACTCGTCGACACTGGAGCCCACATATCTGTCATGAGTGCTAGCCTACGTAGACGTTTAAAGAAGGTCCTCACCCCAGCAACTGCACCAGTGCTTCGTGTGGCCGACGGTGGCGTGCTGGTTGTTCTCGGAATGTGTACTGTGCGTTTAAGTATAGCCGGCCGCCCTACTTCTGTTCTCTTTGCTGTGATCGACAACTGCCCTCACGACGTTGTCCTTGGGTTGGACTTTTAAATGCAGAGCATTTCTTTAACTCACATGTAGCGTGCGCCGTCCGTCCGCAACAGCTCGAGCACAGGTGCGCCCTCTCCCCCACTTCTCCTCTCCCGCATCACGCTTGCAGCACATGTGCAGCGCGCGAAGCGTCGTAGTTGAGTCGCGCTCGGGCGCTGCAAGCACCGTAGCAACAGCAGGTGCTGGCGTGATAGCGCGCCCTCTCTCCACACCCTCTCCCTCTAACGCGCGCGCTAGGAATATAAAGCGGGTTGGCGCGGGCTCCACTCGTCAACTCCTGCGCTCTCTTCTCTTTTGTTCGTCGGCGGTCGTAGTTCATCAGCGATGGAAGCAAGACCTTCAACTAGTACCTCGACGCAATCCAACATCAGCGCCGAAGCACCAGTTTACATCGTACCATCGTCTTCATCCACGGCGGCAGAAGACAAGGCGGCGCGCTGCCGACGCCGAACGCAAGCGTCGTAAGCGTGCTGCCGACGCCGAACTTCGTGAACGAGAAACCGCGGCCAGGCGTCAACGTCGACAAGCGGATCCCGAGCAGCGTGCACGAGAAGCCGCGGGCAGGCGTCAGCGTCGGGCCGCGGACCCTTCGAGTCGAGAACGACACGCGGCTGCGACACGTCAGCGTCGGGCCGCGGACCCCGGCGTACGGGAACGAGAGGCGGCGGCGAGCAGGCGTCGTCGTCTGGAGGCCGCCGCCGCCGCCGCCGCCGCCGCCGCCGCGGAGCCCGTCGCCCCGGAGGGCGCTGGCGCGGAAGCCGTCGGGCAACGTCAACGGGACTTTGAGGGTGCCGACGCGCGCTTCAAACGCGAGTTCCTGGACCGGAGCTTCGGGCACAGTGATTCCAATAAAACAATAACAACTTTACGTTACCTACTTACGATTCTCTCTTCTCTCTCAACCCAGACCACCACCACCACACCATCACCACCACCACCACACCAACACCACGGAACCCCACTATGCTCTGCACTTACACGTATCCCTCCTGCGGGGGCATGCGACGGAGCTTTTTTATCCAACCATTATGCTCTCATCGCCTGCGCAACCGGCGTCCTTCAGTTGGAACTGCCTCAACTCGCCGATGCTCCAAGCACCGCGCCACCGCGCCTGTGCTCGCTTCAAGATGTGCGTCTGTCACCCGAGGCCGTCACTTACGTCGTTTTGACCGCACAGACACAGGTTCCGGACGGTGAATATGTGCTTCGCCCCATCGTCGACGTACTTTTGAACCGAAACGTTGCTGTTCCGCATACGCTGATCACGGTTACGAATAATGACGTCGTTCTCCCGCTTCTGAACTTCAGCCTGTGCCCTCAAGTGCTTCCGGCCGGCATGTTCGTGGCCAGCATTTCTAGTACGTCCGAATTTGACATTGAGAGTATGGATGCCGAGAGTGGATTATTAGCACCAATTGCAGCTCACAGCTCTGGTTCTTTCACGGATGACTTCGCCAAAATGATTGCACCTGACCTCACCTCTGCTCAGGCCAAGGACCTCCGTCTCGTGCTAGAATTTGGCGCTGAGCCATGCTCCCTCAAGGGCTGCAGAAGATAGCGTCAACCTTTCCTCATGAACCACTTACTACTACTACTACTAGAATCGTACAGTGACATCTTTGATTTCGGCGACCGCCCTTTCGGCCAAACATCTGTTGTTCACCACCGTATAAACAATGGAGACATGAATCCTATTCGTTGGCGTCCCTATCGTGTATCACATGCAGGTGTTTGACCTCAACCCGAAGGTGCCCCCACCTCAATAGGTGCTTGGGGCGCCACATGGGAAATGACCGCCATGGGAGCGGGCCACACATCACTTTTTTTCCGTGCTCACGTTGGTTTCGACGGGAATTCAGGGCGCAGGCTCCTTTCCCAAGCGTATCACCCCTGAAGGAAGCCGAACGCCAGGCCGGGGTACGCTTGTGCCCTTTTGAACCAGTGGGTGCCCGGCGGCGGTGGGAATCGAACCCACAGCCTCCCCGCAGCCGAGGCGGGCGTTCTACCACTAGGCCACGGCTGCGGTAATCCAATCAGAAGTGGACAAAATGCTCCGCAAAGGGGTCATCAAACCATCAGCCAGTCCTTGGGCTTCGCCAGTCGTCCTTGTGAAGAAAAAGGATGGTACCTGGCGTTTTTGCGTCGACTATCGCCATTTAAACAAGATCACGCGAAAAGACGTCTACCCATTACCACGCATCGATGACGCCTTCGACTGCTTACACGGAGCTACATACTTCTCGTCCATTGATCTTCAATCCGGCTACTGGCAGATTTCTGTTGATGAAATGGACCACTAGAACACTGCCTTCATAACACCTGATGGTTTATATCAGTTCAAAGTGATGCCCTTTGGCCTATGCAGTGCTCCTGCGACATTTGAACGAATGATGGACTCTCTTCTGCGAGGCTACAAATGGACCACCTGTCTGTTATCTTGACGACGTTATTATTTTTTCTCCCACGTTCAGCAGCCACCTTACGCGGCTCGCTGCCATTCTTGCGGTCTTCCGAAAAGCCGGCCTTCAGCTGAACTCAACGAAATGTCAATTCGGGCGCCGTCAGATTACCGTGTTGGGACATCTCGTTAACGCAACCGGTGTACAACCAGACCCGGATAAAGTTCGCGCCGTTCGCAGTTTCCCTGTGCCTCTTTCTGCTTCTGACGTGCGCTGCTTCGTCGGCCTGTGTTCTTACTTTCGGCGTTTCGTCAAAAACTTCGCCGACGTTGCTCGCCCTTTGACAGATCTTCTCAAGAAGAATACGCCTTTCTCATGGGGCCCGGAGCAGGCTCACGCGTTAGGCGCTCTCATTGGTTTTCTGACCACTCCTCCCATACTTGCCCACTTTGATCCATCTGCACCGACCGAAGTCCACACTGACGCCAGCGGCCACGGCATCGGTGCTGTTCTTGCGCAGCAGCAGAATGGTACCGAGTGCGTGATAGCTTACGCCAGCCGCCTGCTGTCACCTTCTGAGAGGAATTACTCCATCACCGAGCGTGAGTGCTTGGCTTTAGTGTGGGCTGTCGCCAAGTTCCGGCCATATTTGTACGGCCGCACGTTTTCGGTCATTACAGACTACCATGCCCTCTGCTGGCTGTCTTCCCTCCGGGACCCGACAGGACGGCTTGGTCGCTGGGCTTTGCGGCTCCAGGAATTTTCTTTTATTGTCACCTACAAGTCTGGACGTCTGCACAAGGACGCTGACTGCCTCTCTCGTCATCCCGTGGATCCTCCTGATCCTGTTGCACATGATCCGGAGACCTGCGTGTTGGATTTCACTTACATGTGCGACATGCGCGCTGAACAACATCGCGACGAGTCCTTGCAGGCTATCATCGCCGGAGTGCAATCTGGCAGCACAGACGGCCCGTGCCGCATGTTCGTGCTGCACGACGGCATCCTCTACCGCCGCAATATCAACCCTGAGGGCCCTGAGTTTCTCCTTGTCCTTCCTCGTCATCTACGATCCGTCGTTCTCGACGGATCCGTCGACGATGCACCAATCCGTCTCGATCCGTCGACGATGCACCAACGGCGGGACACCTTGGAGTTTTGCGCACATACGACCACGTACGACGCTGGTTCTTCTGGCCGGGACTCTACCACTCTGTGCGTCGTTATGTCGCAACTTGCGAATCGTGTCAGCGCCGGAAAAAACCTCCCCTGCCACCTGTCGGACGACTCCATCCAATTGAAGTTCCATCTGAACCTTTCTATCGCGTAGGCCTTGACCTGCTTGGCCCTTTTCCGACGACGACTCGAGAGAATAAGTGGATCGCCGTCGCTACCGATTACGCGACACACTACGCGATAACCAAGGCGTTGCCGACTAGTTGCGCAACTGACGTCGCAGATTTTCTCCTCCATGACGTCATCCTCCACCACGGTGCACCTCGACAGTTACTAACCGACCGCGGCCGCTCGTTCTTGTCCCGAGTTGTTGACGACCTCCGCCACTCTTGTGCCACAGAGCATAAGCTGTCCACCGCCTACCACCCACAAACGAACGGTCTTACGGAACGTCTCAACCGAACACTCACAGAGATGATGTCGATGTATGTCTCCAATGGTCACCGCGACTGGGACGCCACGCTGGCCTACGTGACATTCGCGTATAACTCGTCCAGAAATGACACCGCGCAGGATATTCACCCTTTTATCTTTTGTATGGTCACGACCCCACATTGCCATTTGACACCATCCTACCTTCTGTGCCACGTGTTACAACTGAGTACGCTCGTGAAGTCATCGATCGCGCTCGCATGGCGCGTGAAGTCGCCCGATCTCGTCTATTGGCATCGCAGGATATACAAAAAGAGCGGTACGATCGCCGCCATCGCGACGTTAAGTTCGCCCCAGGTGCTTGGGTGCTCCTCTGGTCACCATGTCGTCGTGTCGGTCTCTCGCTACACAGGGCCTTATGAAGTCCTACGTCAGGTTAACGACGTCAATTACGAGATCTGGCCGTTACGGTTTGATCCGTCCTCAAGTCCGACGCCAGTTGACATCGTGCACGTTTCGCGGTTGAGGCCATACTTCGCTCGCAGTTCTTCGCCTGACATGCGCCAAAACGGCGCTTCAGCACCCGGGGGTCCTGTTACGGAAGGATAGGAGGAAAGAAAAGAAGAAGAAGATCGAGAGACACTGGCTGCTGCGTGTTGTTGCTGGTCAGCTATCTTGACCGCACCAACTCTACTTGTGTATATATTGTAAATACATCCAGTCTATACTCCCAACATTCCCGTAACAATATTCACTGGTGGGTGCTGCGTGAACAGGGGGGGTTGTGTCGAGGGGCAGTGCTGGTTCTCGGCCGAGCAGAAGGAAAAATGGCGAATAACCGGCTGTGTCGTGGCGCGAGGAATTATACGCAAGGGTGACAAACGGTAGAGCGAGATCCCAGTCAGTGTGGTCGGAAGACACATACTTCGCGAGCATGTCTGTGAGAGTGCGATGAAGACGCTCCGTGAGGCCATTTGTTTGCGGATGGTATGACGTTGATAGCTTGTGCCTCGTGGCACAGGACTGCAGGATGTCCGCGATAACTTTTGACAGGAATGTCCAGCCACGGTCTGTGAGAAGTTGTCGCGGAGCTCCATGTAATAAAATCACGTCGCGTAGAAGAAAATCGGCAACATCAGTGGCGCAGCTTGTAGGGAGGGCTCGGGTGATGTCGTAGCGCGTGGCGTAATCTGTGGCCACAGCGATCCACCTGTTCCCAGAGGTAGAAAGAGGAAAAGGACCAAGTAAATCTAAACCAACCAGAAAGAATGGTTCTGCGGGAATGTCAATTGGTTAAAGGTACCCAGCGGAGAGCGTCGACGGTGTCTTGCGTCGCTGGCATTTCTCACACGCAGCTACGTATCTTCAAACGGAGCGAGCAAGCCCTGGCCAAAAGAAGCGTCGGCGGATCGGGTCGTAGGTACGTGACACACCGAGGTGACCGGCAGTGGGGAGGTCGTGAAGTTCGTGGAGAACAGCCGAGCGAAGGTGTTTAGGGATCACAAGGAGTAATGCTGGGCCGTCGGGGTGAACGTTGTGGCGGTAGAGTACGCCATCTTGAAGTGTGAATAAGCGAAGGGAGCTGTCGGCAAGTGACGATTCCAGGCGGTCAATGATAATACGCAAGGACGGGTCACGGCGCTGCTCGTCGGAGACATGGACCAGTGGAAAAACAGAGAGAACGCAGGCATTGGTGTCAAGTTCAGACGTAGAGTTCGGGTCTTGGACTGGGTAGCGAGAGAGGCAATCTGCGTCCTGGTGTTGGCGTCACGACTTGTACGTCACTGTGTAGGGATATTCGTGTAGTCGGAGAGCCCAACGACCGAGCCTGCCAGTAGGATCCTTGAGGGATGAAAGCCAACACAGCGCACGATGGTCTGTGATTACTGAGAAGGGCTTGCCATATAAATATGGGCGGAACCTTGAAACAGCCCAGACGAGAGCAAGACATTCGCGCTCGGTAATCGAATAGTTGCGCTCTGCAGTTGTCAGGAGCCGGCTAGCGTAGGCTATAACACGGTCGTGTCCATGTTGGCGTTGCGCTAAGACGCCTCCAATCCCATAACCACTGGCATCAGTTTGGCCCTCTGTAGGTGCGGATGGGTCAAAGTGGGCCAAGATGAGTGGATTGGTGAGAATCGTCATAAGGCGTGAAGACGCCTTATCACGTAAAAGGCACGTCTTTCTTCAGAAGTTCAGTGAGTGGTCGAGGATTGCTGTGAAATCTTTCACGAACTATCTGAAATAAGAACAGAGCCCCACAAAACTCCAGACGTCTTTCACAGACTGAGGTATAGGAAAAGCTGTTACTGCTCGAACCTTCTCCGGGTCGGGTTGTACTTCGGTAGCATCGACGAAATGGCCTAGCGCTGTGATCTGTCGGCGCCCGAAGTGGCACTTCGATGAGTTTAATTGGAGCCCATCCTTGCTGAAAACGTCAAGGATAGCTGCGATGCGCTCAAGGTGCGTCTCAAACGTAGGAGAAAGCAAGGACGTCGTCGAGGTAACAAAGGCGAGTTGACCATTTGAAACCTTGAAGCAGAGAGTCCATCATCCGTTCGAACGTGGCGGGGGCATTGCATCAACCAAACGGCATAACCTTAAATTGGTAGAGGCCATCTGGAGTGACGAAAGCGGTCTTTTCTTGGTCTTGATCATCGACGGAAATCTGCCGATAACCATATCGAAGGTCAATGGACGAAAAGTATTTGGTACCGTGAAGACAATCAAGAGCGTCGTCAATTCGTGGTAACGGGTAAACGTCCTTTTTAGTGATTCGGTTTAGGTGGCGGTAATCAACGCAGAAACGCCACTTGCCATCTTTCTTTTTGACGAGCACGACCGGCGACGCCCAAGGGCTTGACGAGGGCTCAACAATGCCTTTGGCGAGCATCTTGTTGACTTCCTGCTGAATACTTGCCGCTCTGCCGTGGACACGCGATACGGTCGGCGATGAATGGGAACAGCATCACCAGTGTTTATCCGATGCTTAAGGTGTGAGGCCAAGTCAAAATTGCATTTTTTTTCAAAATGTTTTTGTGTTTTTTTGCTTTGTTAGATGAGGAATTTATTCTTCATCATTTTGTTGAAAAAAGTATCTTCCTACGCAGTTTCTTTCAAAAGATACATAAAAAAATGTAAACCCACCCGGCGTCTACGAAACCGAAACTGAAAGTGCCAGTTTTCTGTGGAACAGAAAAAAATGCCCTGGTTTGCAGTTCTTTGCTGGTTATTTAAGAATCTTATCACGTAAAAAGTGTAACAATGCCATAATAGCATTTTCAACATTTTATTTATCAATCAAAATAATAAACGCCTCACCAGGTGGACGTGCAATGTTTTGCACGTGTTGTTTACGTTCTGGAGGCTGCACGCGCGTTAAAGGAGCAGCGGATCGTTTGATGGATGTGTTTACTCTCTGTCGCTTACTTTTTCTTACTGGCAGCCACAGAATGGGGAAGTTTAGAGCGCAAAGACGCACAAAATTAAAGTTTGTCAGCAATCAGTACAAGGCGACGGACCTGGAGATGTACGGCAAATACCTGCAATACTGCACTACTGCTCGACCTCGTTCAGCGTTTAGCAGGATTATTGCCGTCAACCATGGAACTTTACCGTTGAACTTCACGCCTACAGCACGATCATCTCTACCATTGTGGTGCCTGCATCCAATCCAAGCCCTTCTTGTAATTCCCGGTATCAAAAAGAAAACGGAGATGTCGTCATTCGCCCTCAAACAAACCGTGCTTTCATTCATGCATGAAAAGCACAGAGAACGTACCCACGTTTACACGGACTGTTCTGTCTCCTCCAAAAGTTCAGCTGGAGCAGTGGTAATTCCCGTGAAATCTGTCACCATCCAATTCAAGACATCTCACATTACATCATCGACGGCTGCAGAACTCGCAGCTATCCGTGCTACTCTGGAATTTATTGGTCCCAAATCATCACAGTCATGGTCCATCTTTTGTGACTCGAAGGCAGCTCTCCAGTGCCTGCTGTCCCCTTTCAACCACGGACCTAACGCACAATTAGTCGCAGACATCCGACTACTTCACCATCACGCAACCGACAAGGGGCACAACATCATCTACCAGTGGATACCGGGTCACTGCGGAATTTCGGGAAATCACAGTGCGGATGACGCTGCCCGATCGGCCCACGATGGTGCCCTTATCGTATCGATACCACTGTCGAGAACAGACACCGCCACAAAACTTCGTTCCCTCGCACGCGAGCTTACGCAGACTCTGTGGAACACCAGTGATTTCAGCAACGCACGCCTCCACAGATTGGATCCACGTCTGCAACTCCGTCTTCCACCAGGGTTACCACGAGCGGAAGCAACACTTCTGTGCCGCCTGTGACTCGGCCTGGCATTCACGAACGCCTATTCCTTCCGCATTGGAATGGCTGACAGCCCTGCTTGCGACAACTGTGGCTGCGAGGAGACAATCAAGCACCTCCTCTGTGACTGTCCACGCTACAATGTGGCAAGAAAAGTGCTCGCGACTGCGCTTGAAAAACTGGACAATCGCCCCCTCACAGAGGAAAAAGTTTTAGGACACTGCAGTGTCCTAAAACTGCAGGACACTGCAGTGTCCTAAAGCCCGTCAAGACCAGGTCTTGACGGGCTTCGGCACTCAGGGCCTTAAGGGCTCTGCTGAAGTTCTTGAGGGCTTGTGAATTGTGCGACCGGCTTTGAACGTTGTAGCGCGTAGGGTCGCGTTATTGCGCGAATTTCCTTTCAATTTTTTTTCTTCTATCACCTTTTATTCCCTTTACCCCTTTCCCCAGTACAGGGTAGCAAGCCGGTATTTACACTGGCTAATCTCCTTGTATTTCTTCCCCTTATTTCACTCTCTCTCTAGAAAAAAAAGGAAGTCGAGGTACAACACGAGCAAAATCAGACAAGAGCAAGACCCAAGACAGAACTGGCTTCAAATATAGGGGATTTTAGCTCTCCTGATCATCTTATGCAAGCGTTATGCTTTGAAATCTTTTTGTTGATTTTCTCGGAAGCCATCTTTTTGCGATTTCTTCAAACTCAAACATTCATAACTTTTTCCCTAATGAAGTTTTTTTCTGAAACTTGACACAATTCTTTCTCACATTATTGGGTGCGCAATGAACCTCAACAAGTAAAATCGTGCCACAAGTTTTGATATGGAGGCCTTTTACACCAAGGCACACGCAATGGAAGCACACGCGAGTTTTTGGTTATTTCATCACTATGCTTCAATAATGCATCTTATCTCAGTAATTTTGGTTCATTGCACAGATCAAAGCCTCTCCTATATCACTGCCAAAAATTGCATTTTTATTGAGTTAAATTAGAGTTATGACTGTTGGCGTGAGACCCACATTTAACTAAACTTTTCAAATAATAAAAATATTGCAAAAAAATTGCTAACTTTAAAAGGCTCACATGGGCCTAAAAAAGTTGGCTTTATGATGTAGACCAATAATTTGTATTGTTTATCCTTTTTTAAACTTTTCTTCCCAGCACTTGGCCTCATACCTTAACAAGGGACGTCTGACCAAGTGGGCGATTGTCAGTGTCAAATATGTCGCGGTAGGAAAGCAAAAGGCGATATAGGGCGGCTGCTTGGCCAGGGGCGAGGTCCGGAGCGACCATGGGACGTAATGGGCCGTCGAGCTTCAAGGCATCCTGCGGGTAATCAGGAGGATCCGGAGACGCGTCGGCTGCAAAAGCAGTGACGTGGTCGTCTGTCACTGACCGGAGCGTGGCCACCGCTATGCCTTCAGGTAACACTTGCTTCGTCAAGCCAAAATTGACAACGAGGAGACACATCCGATTAGCGGCAAGGGTAACGACGGAGTGTGACACAGAGATGTCGCGCGCCAGGAGGACATCACGAATAGGGGCGACGACATATCCGCCATCAGGCACGGTTGCCGTTGAGGCCAATTCGACGAAGGTTAGGGCTTTTGGAGGTAACCGAACAAACGCTGTAGTGTATACTGTGTTCGGTTGTTCGGGGCGAACGTCGGAAACAAAGAGGAAGCTCGAGGCACAGCGTACCGGTGGAACAGTCGATGAGGGCAGAATGCATCGTCAGAAAGTCGAGCCCGAAGATTAGGTCATGAGGGCAACTGGTCAGCACGGAGAACAGGACTGGAACTTGGCGGCCAGCAATTCCTACGCGATCAGTGCACATACCACAGACGGCAACAGTGGCGCCATTGGCGACGCGTACGGCTCGAGTGACGGCAGGCGTAAGAACTTTTTTTGAGGCGACGACATAGGTTAGCGCTCATTATGGACACTTGGGCTCCAGTATCAATCAATGCCGTCAACGGGACACCATCTACGTCTACTTCAATTAGGTTCGTGTTCGTGAGGAGCGTCAACGGAGGATTTGGACAGGACGAACGTGATGCAGCACTACCTCCAAGAGCTCCATGGCCTAGTTTTCCGTCCGGCGGTTTGGTGAGGAAAAGCGGCAAGGTTGGGGCGACGGGGAGCGACGGCGTTGAGGCGACGGCGATCGCCCGGAGGAGCGGCTGTCAGGGGCATCAGAAGTAGGGTACGGATGGAGAGGGGAGTAACGGCGAGCGTCGGCGTTAGAGATGGGTTGCTCAGGAGCGACCGGATCTGTGAGCGGCTCTTTTTAAAGAGCGAGTGAGCGGTCGTTCAGTAAAAATGAGCGGCGGTTCTTTTGGAGAAAGGGAGCCGGTTCTCTCGTGTTCAGAGAGCCGTGCCGATGCGCTCCGTCAGAGCCGGGTCTCCTGCTGGGTGCGAATTCCGCACCATCTATTAGCGGTACGAGAAAGCAACTGCCCTCCCGCCTTTCCTCGCAAGAGTCGCCTTCACCCCCTCGCCTTCGGCTGAAGAACAAAAGAACCGCCGCTCACTTACTGAACCACCGCTCCCTCGCTCTTCAAAAGAGCGGCTCAAAACATCCGGCTCGCTCCTGAGCGCTCAGGAGCCAGCCACTCTTTTCGCCACGGCTCCCTCGCTCTTCAATAGATCCGGCTCGCTCCTGAGCGCTCAGGAGCGGGCCGCTCTTTTGAAGACCGAGGGAGCCGTGGTTCAGTAAGTGAGCGGCGATTCTTTCGGAGCACGGTGTGAGAACATATAGCTAGGTGTTGACACTGCGCTCGCGCGAGCGTCCAGATTATGTTCGGCAGCGCGCGGGCGCACCGAGTAGCTCTGCTGCGAACTGATAGATGGCGCCGCGGTCAGCGGTCCCAGCTTAGCAGCGCCGGCGGCTTGACATTGCTCTGCTTCCGCTAAATTTTCGTTCATAGTGGAGTGAGTAAAACTAAGATCTGGAAGGAAATTTGTTATTTCAGATTAAAGGATAAGTCTACCAGGCTTAATTCTTCGCTAACATGAAGGTTCCTTGCGCAGGGCGTGAATGACGTGAACACGGATCGATCAGGCAGCACTCAAAGCCCACTCAAGTTACGCTCACGCGCACAATTTGTTTCGTCCGGTCTAGCCGTTCATCCAAGCATAAAAAAATAAAAGCGTTAGCCCATGTGCTACCCCTCGATCAGAAAGAAATAGTGACTGCACTGGAAAATGTTGTATTTCATGCTTATCGCTGCTTCCATTCACACTCGGAAAACCGTTCAAACATCGTTGCACGAATTCAGTGCGGCCGCGATATAAATGAAGAAATGAAACGGCGCAAGCTTGCGATATGCAACACACTAGAGCAAAGTGGCTGTTCATGGCTAGAACTTAAGATGAGAATGCACATCAGCTATGAAAAAACTCTTTCAAATGGGAATTTATTAGGCGGGACGAAGGCAGGTGTCTTATCTTGGATTACAGCATCACTAATACAGTTTACGGATGAAAACCTGAGCAAATGTCTTTTTTATTAGAATTCCACTTAACATATGTATAACGTGTATATTATTCATTTGGCTTTCGTCCATTGAGGACTGAGTGGATCTTGCAAGATCTAAAAAAAAGAGAGGTGACTTTCTTTTTTCTTAAATTGCATATGAGAATATGCCAATATAAGCGTGTTTGACAATGCATGCGTGTTTGACAGCCTGTCCACACATGCACTGACACCCACCCCACAATAATCACATACACATTTTTTTTGCAAAGGCACAATACGAAAAAAAAAACTGTGCATGAAGCAGCTCGATAATTTTAATAGGGGTTAACCATCCCAGACGCTTATGCTCTCATACACTACCACAATGGAAAAAAATGTTGAATAAAAACATGCAAGCGTGTAATATACACCGCACGCGCATTGTAAAAAAAATTCAGTAGCCAGGATGGAAAAGATTTGAAAATCAGGCACACATCTGCACAGAAAGCAGCAGTATTATACACGGTGCAAAAAGATTCAAAAATATGCAAATGTCACGTAGCTGCACAGGAACATAGTAATGTTGTTGCCGTCCCTTGGAGATACTCAGATTATTTTTTTACATTCAGCCTAATTACATAAGTAGTCTTAATCAATTAATCAACTTCTAAAATATTATAATTAGATGAAAAGTGTCAATGAGAAAATTGTTGAGCAACATGAAAGACTCCCGAAACAGCTTTCTATTGCTCAATACGCGCTACGTAGAAGTGTTTTTCCGAGCCTGAAACAAGTCCACGAATACACGAAAAGTGCCTCGAGCGGCCATTTTTAAATATTGGTGCATGATAGTTAAGCCACTCATATGTATCGTGTACATGCAGCAAAATTTGCACAAACTGCTGTGGCACACAGGAGGTTCTCTCTTCCGCAGTGGCTTTCGAGGTTTATTTGACCGTGTGAGGTTCTTTGGACAGTTTGGAAATAAGGTGAGAACCCTTTTTATCGAGCTCCGCGTAATATGCCGTCGATATCGTATCCTCTGAAAAATGGTTGACGCAGACATGGTCGGTAGGCATTAGAGTTGGGTCTGCCCTCAGATTTGCACGACGCCACTGCTCTAGACAACCGCTGTCGGACGGCGCTTTGAATAAAGGCACACGCTCCGCACAAATCCGGTATCCAGAATTGCAGTTTGGAACGAAGCACTTTCTAGTCATTTCAAACACCCATCAGAAGGGCACTGCCACCTTTGTTGAGGGACCATGGCGACAATAACCAAGCACAAGCTCATGAAATGCACGCGAACAAAAAGTGTGCCTTCAAAACAGCGCGGCCGCACATGCAAGCAGGAAGACGAAGCAGCGGCAGCATGCGCCTTGCCGCCGAGACTGGGACCGCATACCGCAGCGCCCTCTACGACGGTGCCGACCGAGGTGTATCCCAGCTAGAGTGTACTAGACAATGGTCGAGTGGGCCGAACGGCGCTCTGCCGCTGAGGCGCCGCGTGTGGAAAAATAGTGCGAGGGCGCTGCGAGCGAACTGGATTGGGGCGGAGACGCGCTCCGCGGCATATTCAACGTACTTTCGCTGCGGGCGCCGAGGCCGATTGCGCATAGTACGCTCTTAAAATAGTGCTTTATTTCAACTGCAACTTTATGTTTACACCATTTTGTCAAACATATACATTTGAGGCAGGGATTATACAACGCGACGTCTTCAATTTTGCTGTCGTTGTCAAGCGCGTCGTCTGCTAGCGAGCGCGCGTTCGCTACGCGGACGCTGACGCACGCCCAGTTTTTCTCGCAGAACCTCTGTGCAGTACATTTTTTTAATGTTTAGTTGCTTCGGTGCGCCCATGACTCTTGACGGCCGGTGCCAAATGTAGTTTTAGCCAAGTGAACTGCTGTTTTTACCACTGTCCTCTAAAAGTAACTGGTATCTCCGCACCATGAAGGCTACGTAAGAAAATTTTAGTATTGATATCGTGTCATTTTACACGCGCTTCTTGTTGGTGTATATTGATCAGGGACAAGGATCGAAGAAAACAATATTACAGTGAAATAAACCAGGTTTATTACTGCGTGGCGCGAAGAATGACCAATGTATGTCTAGGTAATGAACTCAAAGGGTATATATATATATATATATATATATATATATATATATATATATATATATATATATATATAAGGGGAAAATAACAAACATTCTAAATGCAGTAATTGAGAAAGTGAGAACTCCCGACCGGAATAAGCGCACGTGTTTGCAGTAACAAACACACTTATTAGTAAATACTTGAAATAAAACTCTCATTCGCAGAAATAATATTCATAGCAGGCAAAACCATCTTATATATATATACAGGGTGTTTCAGCGAACACTTTCGAAAATTCTGAAAGGTTACCTGTGGCAGAGAGCACAATTCTAGTTCATGAGCTGGTCTACTTGAAGAGGCGGACATTACTTGCACAAAAAATTATATGCGCGCGCGCGCGCGCGCGCGCGTGTGTGTGTGTGTGTGTGTGTGTGTGTGTGTGTGTGTGTGTGTGTGTGTGTGTGTGTGTGTGTGTGTGTGTGTGTGTGTGTGTGCGTGTTTGTGTTTGTGTGTGTGCAAGTGTTATTATTATGATGTACGACGCGGAATAGTCATTTCCGTTCTAATGTAATGCATAACAGCACTATTGAAATCTCAAAGGTGAGTGACTGCATGCAAGTGAGGACTCTTATTCCGAATAATTTTGCTGTCGGATAGTCGTGGCTGTTGCGCAGAGGCGCAGTTCCTGAGAGAATTAACGGACGGGTGTTAATAAGTCCTGCTTAACAAGTTCCTAGCTCTATATAAACGCCCCGTTTTGGGGTGGCCTGTAAATCTGCTAACTTGAGTCATACAAGAATTTTTGACAGTCTCATCATGTTTGCAACCCATTAAAACTGAGTGCCCCATGTGGTACCACACTTATCTTCTTCAACGAACGCAACAGATCTGCACATATCTTTACCTGTGTGTGAGGTATGCCGTTCCTTTAATTGTTCCATTATAGTCGTTATGATAGTGCATCGGATAACTGAGCGCTACAGAGTTGAGCGGTCATACATTTGGGAACGGCATTACAATTACGCATGAAATATAGGATAAGCGTAACATGTTTTTCTCGGAAATCAGACTCGAGAATAATTTATGTTGTTTACACCCACAGAAATAGGCCGAAGAACGCAGCCACCTGCTTTTTTCTTTTTCTTTTTTTAATATAAGCAAATTCTTGGGTTTTACGTGGCAAAACCACGATATGATTATGAGGCACCTGGTTTAGTTTTTGCCACCTGGGGTTCTTTAACGCGCACCTAAATAGAAGTACACGAGTCTATTCCAATTCGTTCTCATTGAATTCCTCGACCTGGATTGAACCCGCGAGCTCCAGAATTAACAGCTCGCAACGCCGTATCCACGATATAGGCACTAATTAGGCTACCGCGCAGGCTTTCTTTCTTTTTCTTTTATTTTTTGAAGAATCGACTGGAAAAAAAATCCACGTACGGCTTACGGCCAAAGATTAGCATATAGAATGGCTAACTAAAACCGTTTTCGGCGCTCAAGGTCCGACTGCAATAAATGACCCCGTACCAATTACTCCGCATTCTGTTACGCGAGAAATGTGGACACTTGAATGGAATGTTGCACTGCAGTTTACTCTTTTTTTTTATCTATACCAATGCTTCCAGTAAATCTGAGTACAAGGCGCCGGATGGGGCAGGTATGCTTTACTTGTTTGAAGCGGCAAGCAGGAACGTTACATATGTTGCTTCGTGTGCGTTTCGCAAGACCTACTGATGGAAAACTATATGCGCAACAATACGCACGAGAGATACATGTTGCTTGAAGAACGACAAAAACATTTTTTCTCCAAAGGGAACCGTACAATAACATAGTAAAATGAAAGCCGACACTGCGGCCGCAATGCACGCGCAATCACCAAGCGGCATTAGAAAATAATAAAAAATAAATAAAGAAGAGAAAGGAAAGGAATTTATTCTTAAGGCATAAATACATGCCATATGCAATTATGAGCCCCATTTGATCGGTCTGAACGCAAATACCAGCGCGCGAAGTACTACGAATGACCCTGCCGAGCTGTATCGCCAGCAGTTTCCAACGGCGCGACCTTGATGCAGCCCAATCCAGTTCGACCGCAGCGCCGCCCCAGTATTTTTCCACGTCGGGCGCCTCACTGGAAAGCATGCGCCGCCCCAGCCGCTCGTCCCACTCGACCATATTCTAGTACACTCTAATCCCAGCCGAACATAATCTGGACGCGAGCGGGCGGCGCTTTCGCGCGCGTTGTGGGGAGGTTTTGGTGTCACCACCTCTCTTACTTATTCTTACACCGTGTTTCGGAGTGAGGAAGCCGGTTCTCTCTCCTTGAATGAGCCGTGCCGAACCGTTCCGTCGAGAGGGTCTTCTGGTGGGTTTCGATGTTTTTCGATTTCTGACCGACGAATGGTGGCCAGTGTTGGCCGACTCGCGCTACTGGTACTCGCTCGCAGTGTGTGGTGTGCGCAGCAGTCCCCTTGGTTTTTGTGCGTCTTATGGTGTGGCACCCGATGCCACCGAGGGGAGAAGTAAAGAAGTCTTAATTGGCAAATGATGGTACCGTTCGTTGCCTGCTGCTGTTCGAACGATGTCGCACGACTCTCACCGATCGCACACCGTGCGCTGGTCCAATAACACTTCGAAGATGGTCTTCCATGTCTTTAAAGGGCCCCTGAACCACCTCAGATATTTTTTGAACATTTCAAGTAAACGCGCATCGAGTTCAGAATGCCGTCAAGATCAACGATGCCAAACGCTGCAGCACTACGCGCTGCGGGAGCGCCACAAAAATAAACAAAAAACAAACAAAAAAACAAAACAATGCCGTTCTCCTCCCCTCGCCTTTCCGGTATCCCCAGCGGTCGTCACGATGTCAGCAGGGGGAATCTGGTGATGTCAACTGCGGAAACGATGTCCATTGGTTGAACAAGAACCTACGACTTCCGGTAAGTCTGCTAGCAGGTACGCGCGCTTTCTGCTCTTCCTCGTCGTGTTGCTCGTTTGTGCGCCCTTGGTGGTGGTGGTAAAACTTTATTTCCCAAAGAAGGGGTCCTGAAGGACACTTGGCTAGGCGCCAGGTGTAGAGGGCACCTCCCACGTCGGCACAGAGAGCCCGAAGCTCTCCGCCGCCTCGCGGGCCTTCTGGACAGCCCGAAGTTGGTCGTGTAGTGAAGCACTTTTTAGCACTATGTCCCAATGTTCCTTGTTCTTGGCGTAATCGTCACTCGATGCACAACCACACAGCATATGGTTCAAGCCAACAAGTTCACTGCAATGTTCACACACATGTTGTCCGTCGTAGTCTGGGTCGATGTGCTTCATGCGCCAGGGGTTGGGGTATGAGTTCGTTTGGAGCAAGCGTAGCGTGACTGATTGGCTGCGCGTTAATTTCTTATCCGGGAGGGGGAACTCTCGTCTGCTTAGATAGAAGTGTTTAGTGAGCTCGTTGTAAGTGAATAATTGATCCCTGTACTCGATATGCGGGGTAGCGGGAGAAACCGGAGGGACGCGGTCGATGAGTCCTCGCGCCGCCTCGTGTGCGATCTCGTTCAGATTCCGCAGGCCGCCCCCTAAGCTGCCCATGTGTGCCGGGAACCAAATGATGGAGTGATCGGTGATATTACTTCCGCCTAAGATTCGTAGCGTCGTCTTGTCTATCCCGCCCTTGGCGAAAGCTCGAGTGGCTGCTCTAGAGTCGCTGTATACAGTTGTGAAGCTCGAGTCTTTGAGCGCTAGTGCTATCGCTGCTTGTTCAGCTACATCTGGCTTCTTAGTGTAAAGCGTGAGTGAGTTGCGCGTTCGCCCGTGTCCGTCGATTACTGCTACCGAGTAGGCGTGCTTTCCCGGTATGTACGCAGCATCCACGAAAGCTGTCTGGTCGGGAAACCTTGTCGCGTCTGCCGAGTGCTCTGGCGCGGGCGAGTCTTCTTCCTTGATTGTGGATCGGGTGTACGTTTCTTGGGAAGGGCAGCACGTTAATTGCTTCTCGCATGACTTTAGGTAACTGCAAGACGTTGTCCCTTTCCGCTATGGTGTTCAAGCTGAGCTTGACGAGAATCTCTCTGCCCGCTTTGGTGCCTGATAGGCGTGCGATCTCTGCCGTGTGCTGAGCCTCGATGATTTCGGCAAGGGTATTGTGCACTCCTAGCTGTAAGAGTAGATCAGTGGAGGCATTATCGGGGAGCCCCAACGCTGTCTTGAAAGCTCGTCGTATGTGTACTTCGAGCCTTTTCCGGTGTTCTTTTTTCCAGTTGAGCATCGCAGCCACGTATGTGATGTGACAGAGTACAAAAGCGTGAACCATTCTAATGGCGTTGTCCTCGCTCAGTCCCCTGTGCCTATTCATGATGCGCCGAAACATTCGGATCGCGTTCGCAATCTTGATCTTGATGCTGTCCAGCATCACCCAGTTGGAGCCGTTACTTTGGATGATTAGTCCTAGGATTCGTATTTTGTCAACCGTATGTATGCGATTTCCGTCCCTGTCGTGTAACTCAATGCATGTAGTGTGGTGTCTGCGCCAGCCGTTGGACGGGCGCCCTGGTCTTGGGGGATGGTAGATGAGTAGCTCGGATTTTCTGGAAGAGCAGCGAAGTCCCAGTGGGGTGAGATGGGCTTCAGTAACCGAGATGGCTTCTTGCATGCGAGATTCTAATTCCGCATCACTGCCACCAATGCTCCAGATGGTGACATCGTCTGCGTATATGGTGTGCTCCACGTCGGCAATTTCACCCGGTGCGCGAGAGAGCTTTGTCATCGCCAAGTTAAATAAGAATGGCGAAAGTACCGATCCTTGCGGTGTTCCCTTATCGCCCAGTTCAAAGATCTCCGAGATGTGCTCGCCTATCCGGAGAGTGGCCGTTCGATCCTCCAGAAACGCCTTGACGTAGCGGTTGAAACGTGTTCCGAGATTGTGTTCAGATATGGCTTTGAGAATGGCTTGATGTTGGATGTTGTCAAAAGCTTGCTCCACGTCAAGTCCTAGTAGCGCCTTGGTGTCTCGTGTGGGGCGATCCAGCAGACTTTTCTTGATTCTTAGCATAGCGTCTTGCGTTGAGAGACCCGGCCTATAGCCGATCATATTGTAGGGGAAGTACTCCTTTTCCTCTACGTATTCCGATAGTCGGTTCAGGATGACGTGTTCGGCTAGTTTTCCAAGGCATGACGTTAGTGAGATCGGCCTCAGGTTTGGTAGCCCCAGCGGCTTGCCCGGTTTTGGGATGAGGACCGTGTTGGCATGCTTCCACTCTTCAGGTAAATGGCCGGTTTTCCAGGCTTCGTTGATTTGTTGCGTTAAGAACATGACCGATGTGTCGTCTAAATTTCGGAGAGTCCGATTTGTGATACCATCGGGGCCTGCTGCAGAGTTACTGTTGAGGTTGTGAATTGCGAAGCGTACTTCGCTTTCTGTGAAGTCCGCATCTAGCTCCGAGTTTGGGACACCGTCGTAGTTATTCCTTTGTAAGCTACGAGATTGCCCCGATTTAAGCGGTAAGTACCGTTTGGCAAGGTCTTCTATAAGTGCTTCGGCAGTACTTCTTTGCTTCGCGTGGTGTACTAATTTGCTTAGCCTGATCCGTTGCATAGTTTTGGACTTTGTTCCGTTTTCGTCGAGGAGGTGTTTTATGAGCCTCCACCCACTCCCTTTGCGTATTTTCCCGTTGAGGGAGTTACAGACTTCGTCCCATTGTTGTCGGGAGAGAACCACGCAGTATTCTTCAATGGTCTTGTTGAGTTCGGCGAGTTTCCTTCGTAGTCTTCTGTTGAAACGTTGACCTTTCCACCTGGCTAGTATGGATTGTTTGGCTTCGAGTAGATTCGCTAGCCGACTGTCCATTCTCTCTACCTTAACGTCCGTCGTAATCATTCGTTCCGAGGCTACGATGTCTGCTTTGAGCTGTTTGGTCCAACTAGTTATCGTATGCTTCGTGTTTGCTCCTGTTGAGTTGGATGGCTGCGTCCGTATTGCACGAAATTTGTCCCAATCGATTAGTTTGTACTCCCTTTGCTTCTTTTCCGGGAGCTCTGCATCAATTCGGAGAATATAGTGGTCACTGCCAAGGTCTATGCCCGAGTTGTGCCAGGCACATTTATCTACGCCCCGGACGAAAGTGAGGTCCGGTGTGGTGTCTCGACATGTGGAAGTGCCACATCTAGTTGGGGTTTCTGGGTCTGTGATCAGCGTGAAGTCGAGATCGGAGGCTGTCGTGTGAAGACAATCTCCCTTGCTAGAGGGATACGCGTAGTCCCACGCCTGGTGTGGGGCGTTAAAATCCCCACCTACAATCAGCGGACAATCTTTGGCGAGGCGCGCGATCTTGCCCAGTATGCCTCTGAATGCTTGCCTCGTGTCCTTAGGGCTGCTGCACAGATTAGTGAGAAAAATGCTTTGCTTGTTCCCTACGTGGTCATTTGGTATGATCTCGATCGTGAGGTGTTCTAGATAGCAGGCTGTGTTGCGGATTTCATGCCGAATGTACGGGATCTTCTTTCCAATCAGAATAGCGACGCCTCTGCCTTGCTCGTTTCTGTGGGCTTCGGCTTTATATCCCGTAAGGGCCAGTTCAGTTATGAGTGTTTCTTGTAGCAAGATGACGTGTGGCTTCTCGGTTTCTGATTTGACCATCTGCAGGAGGACCGCCTTTTTTGAGGCGATCCCCCTGCAGTTCCATTGCCAGATGCGGAGATTTCGTGTCTTATTTGTCATTGCCATGTTGGCTGTTGTAGCCCCCTTCACTTGCAGTGAAACCGTCATGTGGTGGGCCTTGCGCACCGACGTGTTGTGAACTCGTCCTCTCCAGGGACGGTACTACAGTGTTGTTTAGATACATTTCCATTTTCTGAACTCGCGTGCTAAATATGTCCATTTTCTCGTTCATTCGCACCATGCTCTCGTGCATGAGCCTCATGTTCTCGCTCATGGCGTCCATGGCGTCCTTAACGTCTGATCGCACGGCCATTCGCGGTTGCGTTACAGCTCGCTTCTTAGGAGGCGGGCATTCTTCGCGTTGTACTCCCTGTCTCGCAATCTCAACTGGCTGGCGAGTTTCGATGTCGGTTGGTGGTCCGGGAGTGCGCGTTGGCCTACTGATGTTCGCTTTACGTATTTCAGTTAATTCGAGTGTTAGCTTAGTATAAGCGGCTTTTAGCTCTCTTAGTTCCTGTTCTAACATAGCTATCCGCTCTTTATCTGGGTTGCGGGACTCACTTTTCTTTGGCGTGGTCGTCGTAGCTCCTCTGACTTTGTCTGCCCACGTGCCGTCGCCTCCGTTGTTCTTTCCACCGAAGCGCATCTGTGACCTTGAACGACTCCTGCTTGCCCTCGCAGGTGTGTGGCTCCTCGATCGAGAGCGTGAGCGGCTGCGTCCCGGCGTCTTCGACGTAGATCGGCCTCGTTCCGCGTGTTGCTTTTCTTCTTCGACTAGCTGTGCCTTCTCTTGTTGCTCCAGTCGTGCTCGTTGTCGTCGTGCGCGTACTACGTATGGAATGAGATAGCGGTTCTTACACACCTTGTCCGCTGTCGCGTGCAAGCCCCCGCACAGCTTGCATTTCGGATCGCACACATGGGATGAGGTGGGATTAGGAAGTCCACAGCCCCTGCATTCGGTGGAGCCCGGCTCGGGGCAAACGTCCGCACGATGTCCGAGTTTGCCGCATACGTAGCATATGTCCACTTGTTTGCGATATAAGGAGCAGGGTACCAGTGTTGGTCCATATCTTACGAAGTTTGGGACGCGAAGTCCATCAAACACAATGATCACTGATCCTGAGTTCTTGATTCTTTTCGCCGCTAGTGCCAAGGGGTTGCGGTCATTCACGATGTTTCTTTCAATCGTCCTGTGATCGTCGGCAGTGTCGATGTATCTGATTACCCCCTTGCAGGTGTCACTTGGGGCAGTTTCGTAAGCGCTGACTGCGTACTCTTTTCCGGCTATTCGGATAGCCCTTACGTCCGCATACTTGTCTGCATTTTCTCGAAAGGGCGTGCTCGCCACCATGATATTCTGCGTAATATTGGGACATATAATGTCCTCCGTGGTCTGCTCTGGATTAAGTTCTACTGCTGCCATGAGGGCTTTACACACTGAGGTCGGTCCGATCTCTTGTATGTTCAAGCCGCCCTTTGGGCGAAGCACTATCTTGATGTTGTCTTGCGGTAGGGGTGGCATGCGTGAGGCTCTCATCACCCGGTTCATAATATTAGGAGGCGTGCGAGAAGAGCTCACCTGCCCGCCGCTTGTATGTTGTGCTTGCTGTGGCGCAGTTGTTTCGGCGCGTTCCTTCTTCTTCATTTTCCGGCTGATCACCACTTTCCAGCCCGTCTTGTCCTCTTGCTCATTAGTTATTGCTGAAGTAGTCAGAGTTGCTGGTAACTCCTCCGCAGAGCTATCCATTTCTTCGCTGGAAGTCGCCATTCTCTCCGTGTCGCGCCCGGCGCGAAGGGCGGGTGGCGTCTCGCCGAGCTCTCGCGTTCCGACCGGCGCGCGGCGAACGCGTCGGCTGAGCCTAGCGTCTGGTGTGCACGCCTAGGGTCGGTTCGGTAGCGGCGTGGACGCGGTAGAAAAGTTCTCGTAGATTCGTCAAAAATGGTGCCCTACCTCCAAATCGGGTATCCACGGTTTCCTTGGAACTTCACGAAACTCTTGGTGCAAGAACTTCGGCGAAATTGAATAGAAATCGCTGCGGAATCATGTGAAGATGACGGAGCCGATAGGAGCACGTCCACAGACCTCGGCGACCGCAGCGCCCCCTCCTTGTGCGCCCTTGCGAATCGGTAATTACAGCCCGCAACGCGTGTGCCAAATCGCTCGCGTTCCAACACAGTCGTGCTTAGCGGTCTGATTAGCTGCGCGAACAGAGTGCGACAGTGTTGGCCTTTCCAGACGTGCGCGCAACACAGGGTTTATCGCGGTACGCTTCGCATAACACGGGCTGGCACCGCAGCAACAGCGGGTAGCCGAGAAGCGCTGAGTCCACGTTACCGGCATGGTAACTCTTCTTCTCCTTCTTTTTGAGGTTTTACGTGCCAAAACCAGTTCTGATTATGAGGCACGCCGCAGTGGAGGGCTCCGGATTAATTTTGACCACCTGGGGTTCTTTAACGTGCACCGGCACGGTAACTCATCGCACGCCGTATGCCATCCGTGGTGCCGGGCGCCGACGCGAAACGGCGGTCGTTGGGGTGTTGCGGAGCGCAGCGTAGCAACACCCCAAATAAAAAAATACTGCTCCAGTCAGGTAGACTGCTCCCTCCCTGATAGTGAGATTATATTTGGATCATCAAAACAGTGATGCGTTTATAATACCACCGATCCCAACAGCAGGCTAAGTCACCACCAGCCCAGCGTTTTCTCCGTCAACGCCTCCTCCGTTCCAACGGCGGCGGCTCGAAACATGGTACGCGCGAGCGGCGCAGCGTGGCGCCAGCGGTCAAACGCTGTACCTACTAGCAAATGGAAATACGCGACCGGGACTCATTTGTGCGGCAGATTCACCGCCGCTGATCGCTCGACGGCGCCGATATCGTCGCTGGGCCTTTTCTCGGTTCCCGTGAAAGCTAAAACGGACGGCGCTTTGCAATGAAATACCGACGCTCACAAGCCGCAATATTATTGCGATAGCAATTATATGGACACTTCAACCGGATTTCTGCCGTCGCCGTCGCCGTCGCCGTGAGGTTCCGTATAGATAAAATCTTCGCCGCGCGCCGTATGCCCCAGAGGCAGCGTGCGGGGACGCGCGCTATCACGGAGAGCGAATGCACTCAATCTCCCACGCGCAAGCAAGGAAGCGGAAAGCCAGCGCCGGAGGGAGCAGGGGGGGGGCACTTCTCTGCCAACAACCGCGCTCGTCGCTCGTCCGCACAGTCTCTTATCTCTCCCACGCGCAAGCAAGGAAGCGGGAAGCCAGCGCCGGAAGGAGCGGGGGGGGGGGGGGGGGGCGCACTTCTACGCTGCCAACAACCGCGCTCGTCGTTCGTTCGATCGCACCGTCTCTTATCTCCACACGGCTCTGACCTTTATGCGCATTCGCCGCTCAGTTTCCGTTGAAGCGATAGACCGCACGTACCTTCGCCCGCTGCCAGCGCTTTGACAGTCGTTGGCTGCAGTCATTCAGTGTGATCTATTCATGTTTGTTTGTGCGCGCTCACACCACGCTTGTTCATTCAGTTAGTAATAGTCGGGCCACATTTTCCAACGCACGCTACACTTGCAATGCTGCCCAGATCGGCAGTGCAGCACTACAGGTGTGTCCCTTCGCACGCGCTGCCCACGGTAAGCGCTTCTCATCAACACCACCGTTTCACACGCGCCTTCTCGTGGTCATCGAGTCTCTCTTCATGTCGGTCTACTTACGCCGCAGCACACCTGCTTACTTAATCCAGCTCATGTTTACTACAATTCAAATTGCTACCAAAGCCGCTCACCTTACTTCGTATGACATTGCTGTGTTGCTATCGCATTCATCGCTTCGCCCTTAGGGCGAAACTGTGACATTTTTTTCTTATCGTTGTTATCGCTCTTCGCAATACTTGTTCACAAAGAAGAAAAATACGCTGATATTAGCAGCGCCGTCGGCTGCGATGCGAGCACAGCCGAGCTCGTCGTCTCCCGGTTGCAGCTGATCTTTTCGTTGCCGGTGGCGGAGGCGCGCAGGTTCGCGGTCGTCGATTGCACCATCTGACGAAGTTGGATGGTGCAACGGGCGGGGCGCCGGCCCAACTGCCGTCTACTTTGGACACCTCTCGCGCGGCAGACGTTCTACGGCACTGGCGGACGGTTCGCCGTCGGTATATGTGCCGCTAGCGTGGACGTGCTCGGATGTATGCAGTGTTCTGAGAAGCGCGTTGGCGATGACGTATATGTCACGTGACCTTTCGGGAAGCACTCGGCGAGGAGGGGAGACCAGCCGATGAGGAGAGTAGCGAAGGAAAGAGTGAAACGAGCGAGGGCCGTTTTTCGATCATCAAACGCGTGTAACTCCGCTATTACGGCACCATTTCGAAAAACTCTCGCGGCTACGTGTTCGTTGTAGATTCGTGCACAACTGCAACACCACAACTAAATTTCGACCTCTGGGTGGTTTAGGGGCCCTTTAACGACAAGAGGTGAACGCACAGTTTACGTCCTGGTCTTCATTTGTGCTAATTAGTGTATTCATGAAAATGTCGCCCATGACATCCACTTCAGTGCATTTTCTGAGCGTGTATCATTAGCACGTCAATAAAACGAGGCCAATGATCTGTTGTGTTGTAATAGAACTTCATTTCCTTTTTTTCTTTTTTTCTTTTTTGGCCTGGTGTATGATGGCATGACCGCCAGTATCGCGCGTGCACTCAAGAAAAAAAAAAGACGAAAGGTACGTGCGGCAGTTTTGTGGATCTTTCGTATGATTTTTGTATTGTACTTCAAGAAATGATTTCTACATTCATTTTGCATGGCGTTACAGCTTACTCATTTTATAGTGAACGTACAGTCAACCACAAAAGTTTGCGGACCACGCGAGCGCGTGGCCAAGAGCCTCTTCGCGACACTTCCGCTACGTCACCAGCGATCGACAGCAGCGCTACGTTGAAGACGCATCCCTCCTTAAATCTATGGCCTGTCTATTTTCGCACTGTGCGCAAATATTTTCTACCTATCTCTTTCAACGTGACGCGCTCTTTGTTAGCCAGGGCTACTTGCTTATATTTTGAGAGCAGAATATCAATACAAGTAATCAGACAGCGTATTCTTCGGCTGTTATCAGTTCTATTTTCGCGTAGCCACGCTGTTTTTTTTTTTTTTTTCGTGAGTGCGTGAGTGAGCGGTGAGGCAGCCATGGGACACAGATGCTTAGTCAGTAGGCAGAATTTTTCCGTTCCTCCCCCATCGCTAAGTGACAGTAGCGGCCGGGATTTGATCGCCTGCGCCCAGGTTTTGCTGCGCAAAGCCCGAACCACCGCGCTGCTATAGTGGTTACATTTAGAAAAATAAGAAATAATCGGGTGCGATGACTCTTTTTATAACCCTTTGCGACACGGCGTCCTCGTTTGGGGACTCGAACTTCGGAGGCGCGTCCCACGCCACGTGTTTCTTCAAATGACCTAAAACTCAGTGTGCGCATTCGTGTCCGCTTCCTGATGGGACAACTAGCGGTCAGTTAACTTCATTGTCCTGCGTATTGCTGCAGATGATCACTTTGCTGGAGACACTACCATGTTAGACAATCGTTCGACGTGCCGCGTTCCAAGACCAACGTCAAGAGTATTTTTTTTCTCCGGTCGACACGAATACAACCGAAAAAGCAAGTGTGCATGCGTTTCGGGCCTAATAGTTGATTCTTTTTATGCAAGCATTGAAGCTGACGGATTTCAGAATAATTAGATAATGAGTTATACGCTAATTAATTTTTTTTACTGAAACTTGCACAAAACAGCACATTGCTTCGTCTTCTTTCTTGGAATGTAATAGTGAGCGTCTTGAAATGATGCCATGCGCATTTGACGCATTTGCAGACAGTGCATCATAATTCGTGTCTGAAGGGGATGAATTTATTCACAAGACATTTACAGAAGTGTCGTGAAACATAGGTCTCTCAATGATCTAGTAGGAAGTGAAATGTCCGCCGTTTTCTAGCACCTTATTGATGCGTGTGGGCATCGACTCGTACAAAGATTCAGTAATCTCCGGTCGACCGCGCAGGCTTTCCCATTCTTGTGCGATCGCTTGCCACAGCGTATCGGCCGTGCGGCCGCGGTTGGCTCGTGTGGACAGCCGTTTCTTCAACATGCCCCAGACATTTTCTATGGGATTCAAGTCGGCGCCACATGGAGGCCACTCAAGCTGGCAAACAGCATGTTCTTCTAGCAATGACTGGACGATACGTGCTTTATGGATCGGGCTGCGGTCGTGTTGAAAAAAATAGCAGCCGTCGCTGAAGGGACCGTCCAGCGCATACGGAACGAGGTGTCTAGTGATGACGTCGCAGTACCGTGACGCAGTGAAGGGCCCTTCCAGACGCACAAGGGGACCAAGGCCATCTTTGCTGATTGCTCCCCACACGCTCACGGAACACCGTCCACTGGATAGAACACTCTGTGTGTAATTAGGCAGATATCTGCAAGAAATAGCATACAATTGGGTTCCAGCGGCGCGTCTAAAAATGTTGTGATTCCTCTTGCGTATGAACTTTATAATGCTGTTATAGAGTTGCAATAGAAAACGTGCAAACATCATTAGATAGTACTGAAAGACCCACTGGCAGCTTTTAATTAGCTTCAGAGTAAGTAGTACTATGAAACAATCGTTAATGTTTTCAATATAATACCACTACAGAAAAATCTCGTAATGTCCAAAAGCTCATTTTACGTGAAACATGTTGTGATGCAGAATTAGCTTCGTGAATTAACTGCCAATACACTGTAAACACACCTGCAGTTTAGTGGACGCCAAACCCGCTTCCGTTGGTCCCAGCGCGTGGAAAAAGTTGACTCGTCGCTAAAGATGACATCGCCCCATTTCTCTGTTGTCCAATCTTTCATTTCTGTAGCGAACATGAGTCGTTCTTGTAGCTGGCTGTCTGAGAGGCAGGGCTTCTGTGCTGCTACGAAAGACTGCAGGCCAAGCTCACTCAGCCTTCTTCTTACAGTCTCAGACGATACCGTGAGCGAGAGCGCTTCTCGGATATCCTCTGCACTTTGAAAAGAATCAGCCACGATGGCGGCCGTAATCAGGCGGTCCTCTTCCTCAGTCGTGGCCCTTGGACGCCCACTGCGCTCCATATCTGTGAATCTGTCATCGTCGCGGAAAGCTTGAATAATCCTATTCACGGCAGTCCGGCTCCTGTTGGTTCGGCGGCAGATTTCGCGCTGAGGTATTCCCTCTATAAATAAACGCACAATGTGCCTTCTTTCGTCAAGTGGAACACGCAGCGGCATCTTTCCAAATAGGCAATCACCACGTGGCCTGAAGCAAGTCTACTACGTTTTCAGCGACTGATGCGAAGATGCGCCTATGTGTGAAAGAAAATTTTCTATGCATCCGCTTTTTCTTTATTTTTGATGACAGTGAAACACCTCCCTACCCTTTCTCTCAAGACGCAGAAGCAGCAACACTCATTGGACCAAGATGCTGCCAACCAAAGTGCGCCAGTAAACGTCGCGTAAAAAAATCGTCGCAGCGCTTCGTGAAACTTATCTACCCACTGGCACACCAGTCGACAAAGGTTGCAGTGATTGCTCCGATACTGCTATCAAGCCAGATATGTGGCGGTCTTATCGCAGACAGCGCTCTGCGTCAACACAACGAACTAACAATGTCATGCACGGGAATAAAAAATTAACAGGCAGGCGAGTACCAAGAGGGCTCATATCCGGGAGAGCGCCCCTGTCGCCGCTAGGTGGCGTACCGCTAGGTGGCGCGGATAGGCAGTCTGGCACGCGCTCGCGTGGTCCGCAAACTTTTGTGGTTGACTGTACGTATGTGAATAAATGAATAAAGTTGAAACATAATGTACAATCATTTTGTGTTCTTAGTTTGACAAAAGTTGATTTTAAAGTACCACAAAAACGGACAAGCTTCTGTAATGACGATGAAGTTACTTCTTTTTTAAAAGTACGTCGCATTCTGCCTGTCACAGTATCATAAGCATTTTGTCCCCAATATCACAAAAGAAAGCTTCATTACAACTAAAAATTCACGCTTTTAATATATGTAAAAATATTCTCTAAACATAGCGAAGATACCAATAACACGGTTATTAAATTATGCATATACCTTTTTTTTTTCAAAGCCACATAACTATAGAACATGCATAACACAGGTTTAACGTTTAAGTGAACCGGTGAGCCATTCGAATGAACCAGTTCATTTCAGTGAGCTGAGCCGTTCCGAACCGCTCACTGAAGTGAGCCGTTTAAATTTGCCCATCTCTAGTCGGCGTATGGGTGAGGAGCAGGGAGTGAGCTCCAGTACGGCGGCATCCAGGTGGTGCGGCAGTGGCGGGATACGTGACCAACTCGGTGGCAGCGGAAGCAGATCGGTTTGTCGTCAGGTGTTCGCCATTCAGCAGGATTGCGTGGCATAGGTCGGCGCACTCACTCATGAGTGCACTCACTCACACTCACTCGCACTCATTTCAAAGGCGTGAGTGCGAGTGCGAGTGAGTGCCACTGAGTGTGAGTGCAGGTGAGTGCGAGTGAGTGCCAGTGAGTGTGAGTGCAGGTGAGTGCGAGGGTGTGCGAGTGAGTGCCAGTGAGTGTGAGTGGAGGTGAGTGCGAGTGCGAGTGAGTGGAGGTGAGTGCGAGTGGAATCCGCCTTTTTCACGGCCCGACGGCGCATGCGCCCTGCCCTGGCGGATTAGTCGCGAAACGTTTTGGAAGGGTCGCGCGCGCGGCCGTGCGGCCCCATCTGGGGGAAACGTCCCCCGAAAAAAAAAACCGCTCGGACGCGCGCTACTGACAACTCGTGCCATGTACCGCGTGGAAACTCCACTGGTAGCTCGACGTCAGTGCAGTACTGAAAGTGTGCGTAGCGTAAGACTGGCTTTGGTACTGCGACGGGCTTTCTTGTCGACGGCACCGAGAAAATCACCGTGCCTATACGATAGGCCGTCGAACCGATAACGCGATAGCCGCAACGCCTTCGTTGGTATATATAAATAATGGCGCTCAAAGTGAGTCAAAACATGCCTACGAAGTTGAAATGTTGAAATGCGCAAGGCTTCGACCATCTCAAGCCGTGCACATGAAGTTTGAGCCAATGTTGATTTCAGCGAAGCTTAGGCCTGGCTCCGTCGAGTTCGTGCACCCGCTACCGGCGGACCTGTACTGAGAAGTAAGCAAGTTAGGACGAAGGAAACTGCGCATTCCTTCTGGCCTTAGCGATTTGAAATAAACTACTCTTCGCTTCGCACGGCGCCTACACAATAATCTGCAAGCAGCGACACAGCGCTGTGCCCAACGGCTGTGCCAACGGCTGTGCCAACATCTGTAGGTCACCATTCCCGTAGGCTGCCGCTCGTATTCGCAACGTAGATGGGTCGGTTTGTACGTGTTGGTATGCTCACGCATTTCTTAATTCCTGAGATATACGGTTTATCTCTGCGTCAAACGCGAAACAAGAGACGTACGGTACATTCGGTACAGCAGCATAAACAGCCGCCTCGCTCAGTTATATACCAACGGTGTCAGCGATGGCATCCGCGTTTTTGCGGGAGAACAACACGGCCTTTAAGTGAGCGCTTATGTGAGCACATTTTTCTCTAATAATGCTTTATGACACGCGCAAACTAATTATAATGAAGTTAAAGAAAAGCGAGAATCAGTAATAAATTAACAGCCCGATATTTGTAACTGGATCACAGTCGCCATTGAGTTGCTCAGAAGCTCATACTGACTCGTCTCACGGTTGAATAACGCGGCTCATATGAGCAGGTATGTGTGTTTTATTCGACGTTCCGACTTTTTTTTTTCATATCAGCGATGCACCTTTTCCCAATGTTTGACGCTAACAACAATCTGTGGCTGTAGATGTCGATGTAAACAAGCGCACCGCTTTGCTAAATTCGACGCGGAAGGATGCGCGGTCGAAAACTTCGTATTTATGCAAAATGTCTAAATAATGTGCAAAAAGAATTGAAAGAAAAATGAGGTACAAGTGCAGGAGTCAGCAACAACAAACACCAAAGCAGCCGCGCCGGCAGAGGGTACTCAGCGTACCTTTATAGGCCACACTATAAACAAAACAGCGCTATCACGCCTGCTCACCCTATATATATATATATATATATATATATATATATATATATATATAGGTTGGTGAGTGCTACATGGCTTCCAGGAACGACATGATGGCCCGCAGGAGCCATTAATAATTATTCGCGATCCACGAAATGCACAACCGATGCGCACTCAACAAGGGCGCAGGTTCACAAATCAACCGGCGAAAGCCCCGGCACCCTACCAAAACGTTTCGGGTGGCGTGCGGCAGAGGGCAGCACAGGAAAATGAAAAAGGCGTATTGAGTGCGAGTGCGAGTGAGTGGAGGTGAGTGCGAGTGGAATTGAGTGCGAGTGCGAGTGAGTGCCAGTGAGTGTGAGTGCAGGTGAGTGCGAGTGCGAGTGAGTGCCTGTGAGTGTGAGTGGAGGTGAGTGCGAGTGCGAGTGAGTGACAGTGAGTGTAAGTGCAGGTGAGTGCGAGTGCGAGTGAGTGACAGTGAGTGTGAGTGCAGGTGAGTGCGAGTGCGAGTGAGTGACAGTGAGTGTGAGTGGAGGTGAGTGCGAGTGAGTGCCAGTGAGTGTAAGTGCAGGTGAGTGCGAGTGCGAGTGAGTGCCTGTGAGTGTAAGTGCAGGTGAGTGCGAGTGCGAGTGAGTGCCTGTGAGTGTGAGTGGAGGTGAGTGCGAGTGCGAGTGAGTGCCAGTGAGTGTAGGTGCAGGTGAGTGCGAGTGCGAGTGAGTGCCAGTGAGTGTAAGTGCAGGTGAGTGCGAGTGCGAGTGAGTGCCTGTGAGTGTAAGTGCAGGTGAGTGCGAGTGCGAGTGAGTGCCTGTGAGTGTGAGTGGAGGTGAGTGCGATTGCGAGTGAGTGCCAGTGAGTGTGAGTGGAGGTGAGTGCGAGTGCGAGTGAGTGACAGTGAGTATAAGTGCAGGTGAGTGCGAGTGCGAGTGAGTGACAGTGAGTGTGAGTGCAGGTGAGTGCGAGTGCGAGTGAGTGACAGTGAGTGTGAGTGGAGGTGAGTGCGAGTGCGAGTGAGTGCCAGTGAGTGTGAGTGGGCAGGTGAGTGCGAGTGCGAGTGAGTGCCTGTGAGTGTGAGTGGAGGTGAGTGCGATTGCGAGTGAGTGCCAGTGAGTGTGAGTGGAGGTGAGTGCGAGTGCGAGTGAGTGACAGTGAGTGTAAGTGCAGGTGAGTGCGAGTGCGAGTGAGTGACAGTGAGTGTGAGTGGAGGTGAGTGCGAGTGCGAGTGAGTGACAGTGAGTGTAAGTGGAGGTGAGTGCGAGTGCGAGTGAGTGCCAGTGAGTGTAAGTGCAGGTGAGTGCGAGTGCGAGTGAGTGCCAGTGAGTGTGAGTGGAGGTGAGTGCGAGTGAGTGCCAGTGAGTGTGAGTGCGAATGAGTGCCGGTGAGTGTGAGGGGAGGTGAGTGTGAGTGAGTGCCAGTGAGTGCGAGTGTGAGTGAGTGGAGGTGAGTGCCAGTGAGTGTGAGTGGAGGTGAGAGCCAATGAGTGTGAGTGGAAGTGAGTGTGAACGTGGTGAGTGCCTGTGAGTGTGAGTGGAGCTGAGTGTAAACGTGACTGAGTGCTGTCAGTGTGAACGGGGTGAGTGCTTCTGGGTGTGTAGAGGTGAGTGTGAACGTGAGTGTGAGTGCAGGTGAGTATGAACATGAGTGAGTGGTTGTGAGTGGAAGTGAGTGTGAACTTGGTGAGTGCTTGAACTATAAGCAGAGGTGATATCGGTTCACCTTGCTTGCGGAAAAATGGAGGCACGTTGTTTGTACAAGCTCACTCGCGGTGATGACTTATCGCACTAGCAGATTGTGCACGCCAAGATAGAAACCACTTACTAAGGTCGTAATAATCCAAGGATCAGGCATGAGTGAGACAATGTATAATGAGATGAGCGGATATATTATATTGCGACAGCAATTATATGGACACTCCAAGCGAACTTCTGCCGTGGTGGTGGACGTCGTTGTGAGGTTCCGTATGAAGTCCAAACACAGTAAAATCGTCGCAGCGTGCCGACGGTACGCTGCGTGTGCGAGTGCAAGCTTGCGAGGGTCAGCCGACACTTACTGCTCAATCTCGCGCGCGCGAGGGAAAAGGTGGGGCGGAAGCGCGCTGCTTCTGTCGCGCGTCAGGCATTGGGGGGGGGGGGGGGGGGAGGGGGGGGTCATCTTGCTTCGGCTGCGGCCGCGTGGGTGTCGTATCTCGAAAGCGATCTGCGACGTGGAAAAAGGGCGCGCGCGCTCCTCCTCTTCAAAGCGATTTGCGACGTGAACAATGTTCAACTAGAGTCGGTAACTTCCTATGCGCGGTGTTTCGTTCGCTTTGAAGCGAGAGGCGGCACCAAAGTCAATTCGCTCGCGGCTATAGCTGCGCCTTACTCCAGCGTTCTGACAGCGAGTTTCCGCGGTCATCGAGCGAGACGCGTTCATGTTTACCTGTTCGCGCGTGACACCTTGCTTGTCTATTTAGTTAGTAGGCGAATGTTTACAAGTTTATACGGCCCATTAAACTACTATCCTTGCTTCGTATAGCTCTCTACTAATTTGCTATCGCAATCAAAGCTTCGCCTTTCGGGCAAAACTGCGACATTTTCTTTAATACACCAGGGAATATGTATGGGCTGGAGCGCTGATGGCACACATATCCCAATCATGACCGGCAAATTTTGCCATGACTTCCACTGAGTGAAGACGTTAATTACCGTGTGATTTGCTACAGCTTCGCTGGTTATCCGCCTTCAGAGGGTGGAATGGCTCCTCATTTTCTTCCTGCTTCCCTCTTAAACGTACACGTACAGGCTCCTTATATAAACAGGCAGAGCAGAAGAGGGACTAGCCAAGTTAGCACAGAGTAACAGACATGCACGCTCGCATACATGGAGAAAAAGCGAAGATGCAATGATAGATACCGCTTTGTTCTCCCTTTAGTGTTTGTTTCGGTGTTAAGTGCTTGACTATGCGGACAGTCAATCTCTCCCTCTATTTCCCGCTCTCTTGGCTCAATCCGACCGAAGGGGAGCTTAGCTAGCATGGGCGGCAAGCATGCACACGTCTAATGTCAATGACAGAGAGATGGACAGAGTAAGTTTGGGGCTGACGTCAATGTTTATGTCTCCATGAATAAAATGAAATGAAAACTTTAGTCGTGCTAGTTTTGCTCTACTTTGCAGTGTTAATAAACCAGCTCTCTTTAATAATTTAGTCAATGAATCCGTTAATTTGTATTTATTAAAACATAACCTTATTGCCTTCCTCTGCATTCATTCCATTCTTGCAATGAGTTATTTTGTGTACGGAAACCAAACAATATTGGCGTGCTCCAGCACTGTTCGAACAAGCATTTTGTAAGCCAGCAAATTTTATCTGGGGACGAAAGACGAAGGTGTCTTCCCAGAAAGAAGAGTCGGTTTAGTGCTCAGCATGTACATTGATTTCCACTTGAGGTTATTTTGTTAACATGGCTTTCCCATCGGAGAGCGTATGTTAAAGTGACAGCTAAATATTTACGCTGAAATGCACAAGTGAGAGGTGTGTCATTGATAATGTAAGTAAACTCAGATATCTGTTTCTTTCTTACTGTTAGCGTTGCATATTTTTCGGCATTTAGATCCTCTGTCACTCCTGACACCAAAGAAAAGGCAGAATTTTGTATATGGTGATTATCACTGTGATTAATTTCGCGGTACGAAATACAATAGTCAGCGAATAGACAGATGTTACCATATAATCGGGAAGGCAAATTTTTATGTATATTAAAAATAAACCTGGCTCCAAAACACTGCCTTGGCGCACTCCCGATGCAACAGGTGCTAAATTGGAAGCTTCGTTATGAATATACACGAATTGTGAGCGGTATAGATCGGCACAGTGACTCATGAGTGCACTCACTCACACTCGCAATCATTTCAAAGGGGTGAGTGCCAGTGAGTGTGAGTGCGAGTGCGAGTGCGAGCGAGTGCCAGTGAGTGGGAATGCAGGTGAGTGCGAGTGAGTACCAGTGAATGTGAGTGTAAGTGAATGCAAGTGCGAGCGAGTACCAGTGAGTGGGAGTGCAGGTGAGCGCGAGTGCAGGTGAGCGCGAGTGCAGGTGAGTGCGAGTGCAGGTGAGTGCGAGTGCGAGTGAGTACCAGTGATTGTGAGTGCAGGTGAGTGCGAGTGAGTGTGAGTGCAGGTGAGTGCGAGTGAGTGCCAGTGAGTGTGAGTGTAGGTGAGTGCGAGTGGGAGTGAGCGCCAGTGAGTGTGAGTGGAAGTGAGTGCGAGTGCGAGTGAGTGCTGTGAGTGTGAGTGCAGGTGAGTGCTATTGCGAGTGAGTGCCTGTGAGTGTGAGTGCAGGTGAGTGCTATTGCGAGTGAGTGCCTGTGAGTGTGAGTGCAGGTGAGTGCTATTGCGAGTGAGTGCCAGTGAGTGTGAGTGTAGGTGAGTGCGAGTGGGAGTGAGCGCCAGTGAGTGTGAGTGGAAGTGAGTGCGAGTGCGAGTGAGTGCTGTGAGTGTGAGTGCAGGTGAGTGCTATTGCGAGTGAGTGCCTGTGAGTGTGAGTGGAGGTGAGTGCTATTGCGAGTGAGTGCCAGTGAGTGTGAGTGTAGGTGAGTGCGAGTGGGAGTGAGTGCCAGTGAGTGTGAGTGTAGGTGAGTGCGAGTGGGAGTGAGTGCCAGTGAGTGTGAGTGCAGGTGAGTGCTATTGCGAGTGAGTGCCTGTGAGTGTGAGTGCAGGTGAGTGCTATTGCGAGTGAGTGCCTGTGAGTGTGAGTGCAGGTGAGTGCTATTGCGAGTGAGTGTCAGTGAGTGTGAGTGTAGGTGAGTGCGAGTGGGAGTGAGCGCCAGTGAGTGTGAGTGGAAGTGAGTGCGAGTGCGAGTGAGTGCTGTGAGTGTGAGTGCAGGTGAGTGCTATTGCGAGTGAGTGCCTGTGAGTGTGAGTGGAGGTGAGTGCGAGTGCGAGTGAGTGCCAGTGAGTGTGAGTGTAGGTGAGTGCGAGTGGGAGTGAGTGCCAGTGAGTGTGAGTGTAGGTGAGTGCGAGTGGGAGTGAGTGCCAGTGAGTGTGAGTGCAGGTGAGTGCTATTGCGAGTGAGTGCCTGTGAGTGTGAGTGCAGGTGAGTGCTATTGCGAGTGAGTGCCAGTGAGTGTGAGTGTAGGTGAGTGCGAGTGGGAGTGAGCGCCAGTGAGTGTGAGTGGAAGTGAGTGCGAGTGCGAGTGAGTGCTGTGAGTGTGAGTGCAGGTGAGTGCTATTGCGAGTGAGTGCCTGTGAGTGTGAGTGGAGGTGAGTGCGAGTGGGAGTGAGCGCCAGTGAGTGTGAGTGCAGGTGAGTGCTATTGCGAGTGAGTGCCTGTGAGTGTGAGTGGAGGTGAGTGCGACTGAGCGCCAGTGAGTGTGAGTGGAAGTGAGCGCGAGTGCGAGTGAGTGCTGTGAGTGTGAGTGGAGGTGAGTGCGACTGAGCGCCAGTGAGTGTGAGTGGAAGTGAGTGCGAGTGAGTGCCTGTGAGTGTGAGTGGAGGTGAGTGCGACTGAGCGCCAGTGAGTGTGAGTGGAAGTGAGTGCGAGTGCGAGTGAGTGCTGTGAGTGTGAGTGGAGGTGAGTGTGAACGTGAGTGAGTGCGGGGCCTGGAAAAAATTATGGTGAGTGAGTGTGAGTGAGTGTTCTCCCACACTGCCGACCTATGTCAATGCGTGGTCTGGGAGCGAAATACTGGTCATTAAAGGTTGTGGACATAGGAAGGGGTGCCGAATCAGGTCGAGAGACAGAGCAGGTGGTAGGGATGCCAAGGTTTGCAATTTCTTGCCGCACAACCGCTTGTATAACGGAAATAGTAGGGGCCGCTGGGTCAAAGGTACCGTCGAGGGGTCGAGGATGAAGGGGGGCCGGACTCGCCGCTTCAATCTCACGGCGAACGATACGCGTGACGTTCTCTTCAAATGGTCGTGTGGCAGGAAGAGCGGAGCAAGAGGACGTGGCAGGGGTGTTTGGGAGCCGGGAAAACTGTGGGACGACACGGCGGCTTTTGGCTACCTCGAAGCTGCGGCATTCTTTGACGATGGCCTCGACAGTAGAAACGTCGTTATAGACGAGCAAATTGAAGGCGTCGTCCGCGATGCCTTTTAGGATATGGCCCACCTTGTCAACCTCGGTCATGTGCTCGTCGACTTTCCGGCAAAGCGCGAGCACTTCCTGCATGTAGGAGACATACGATTCTGTCGACGACTGGACACGGGAAACAAGCTCTTTTCGCGCAGCCAGTTGGCGACCTGGCGGGTTTGCAAATAAGTCGCGAAGCCGCTCTTTGAAAGTGTCCCAGCTGGATATCTCAACCTCATGGGTGCGAAACCCGACAAGCGGTGTCCCGTCCAGATAAAAGATCACATTGGCAAGCATGATGGTAGGGTCACAGTGGTGGCTTCGGCTAACACGCTCATACATGCTGAGCCAGTCGTCGACGTCAACGCCATTTTGGGCGGAGAATGTCCCTGGATCACGGAGACTAGGAACCGTAACGTATGTTGTGATTGGCACCGCAGGTGTAGGTGGCGACGAGGTGTTTCCATCGTAAGCCATGGCTGAGAACACGACGGTGCGGCCGCTTCGGAGCTCCGTGGCGAGGACGGGGAACGTTCCACCTCCACCAGAATGTTACGCGATGAACGAGTCAGTAAGACTGCCAACTATTTACAGGTTGTATTTACAACAGTGGTTGCAGGGCTGACCGGTTAGATTCACAGCTCGAGCCCAGCTTCTTCTTCGTCTTCTTTTCTCGAATGATGGCGCCCGCGCGCCTCCTTCAAACAACCAAATACCACACGCGTGTAGCACTATTCTTTGCACCTACATACCAACGTACCTACCTACCTATCTACCTACCTCTGCTGTCGATGCGCTGGCCGCCGCAGACTAAGCACACGAAGACAAACTCCCTCTGTGCTACCGCATCAGCAATGGAACCCGCACCAGCGACTACACGTGCTGAATCTTGTGACACCGCATGATGGCGCCTCGACTTCATCAATTGTTGCTATAAAACGACTGCTACACCAACATCCACTTAGTGGGCACCGTCAGCTGGCATCGCAACGGCATCATGACAAACCCGTTACTATTCTTTGTATATGTGTTCCTACGTGCGCAGTCTGCGGCGGCCAGCGCATCGACTAAGCAGACGAAGATAAATTCCCTCTGTGCTACCGCATCAGCAATGGAACCCGGACCAGCGACTACACGTGCTGAATCTTACGACACCACATGATGGCGCCTCGACTGCATCGACCGTTGTTATAAAACGACTGCTACACCAACATCCACTCAGTGGGCACGTCAGCTGGCATCGCAACGACATCATGACAAACCCGTTACTATTCTTTGTATATGTGTTCCTACGTGTGCAGTCTGCGGCGGCCAGCGCATCGACTAAGCAGACGAAGATAAATTCCCTCTGTGCTACCGCATCAGCAATGGAACCCGGACCAGCGACTACACGTGCTGAATCTTACGACACCACATGATGGCGCCTCGACTGCATCGACCGTTGTTATAAAACGACTGCTACACCAACATCCACTCAGTGGGCACGTCAGCTGGCATCGCAACGACATCATGACAAACCCGTTACTATTCTTTGTATATGTGTTCCTACGTGTGCAGTCTGCGGCGGCCAGCGCATCGACTAAGCAGACGAAGATAAATTCCCTCTGTGCTACCGCATCAGCAATGGAACCCGGACCAGCGACTACACGTGCTGAATCTTACGACACCACATGATGGCGCCTCGACTGCATCGACCGTTGTTATAAAACGACTGCTACACCAACATCCACTCAGTGGGCACGTCAGCTGGCATCGCAACGACATCATGACAAACCCGTTACTATTCTTTGTATATGTGTTCCTACGTGTGCAGTCTGCGGCGGCCAGCGCATCGACTAAGCAGACGAAGATAAATTCCCTCTGTGCTACCGCATCAGCAATGGAACCCGGACCAGCGACTACACGTGCTGAATCTTACGACACCACATGATGGCGCCTCGACTGCATCGACCGTTGTTATAAAACGACTGCTACACCAACATCCACTCAGTGGGCACGTCAGCTGGCATCGCAACGACATCATGACAAACCCGTTACTATTCTTTGTATATGTGTTCCTACGTGTGCAGTCTGCGGCGGCCAGCGCATCGACTAAGCAGACGAAGATAAATTCCCTCTGTGCTACCGCATCAGCAATGGAACCCGGACCAGCGACTACACGTGCTGAATCTTACGACACCACATGATGGCGCCTCGACTGCATCGACCGTTGTTATAAAACGACTGCTACACCAACATCCACTCAGTGGGCACGTCAGCTGGCATCGCAACGACATCATGACAAACCCGTTACTATTCTTTGTATATGTGTTCCTACGTGTGCAGTCTGCGGCGGCCAGCGCATCGACTAAGCAGACGAAGATAAATTCCCTCTGTGCTACCGCATCAGCAATGGAACCCGGACCAGCGACTACACGTGCTGAATCTTACGACACCACATGATGGCGCCTCGACTGCATCGACCGTTGTTATAAAACGACTGCTACACCAACATCCACTCAGTGGGCACGTCAGCTGGCATCGCAACGACATCATGACAAACCCGTTACTATTCTTTGTATATGTGTTCCTACGTGTGCAGTCTGCGGCGGCCAGCGCATCGACTAAGCAGACGAAGATAAATTCCCTCTGTGCTACCGCATCAGCAATGGAACCCGGACCAGCGACTACACGTGCTGAATCTTACGACACCACATGATGGCGCCTCGACTGCATCGACCGTTGTTATAAAACGACTGCTACACCAACATCCACTCAGTGGGCACGTCAGCTGGCATCGCAACGACATCATGACAAACCCGTTACTATTCTTTGTATATGTGTTCCTACGTGTGCAGTCTGCGGCGGCCAGCGCATCGACTAAGCAGACGAAGATAAATTCCCTCTGTGCTACCGCATCAGCAATGGAACCCGGACCAGCGACTACACGTGCTGAATCTTACGACACCACATGATGGCGCCTCGACTGCATCGACCGTTGTTATAAAACGACTGCTACACCAACATCCACTCAGTGGGCACGTCAGCTGGCATCGCAACGACATCATGACAAACCCGTTACTATTCTTTGTATATGTGTTCCTACGTGTGCAGTCTGCGGCGGCCAGCGCATCGACTAAGCAGACGAAGATAAATTCCCTCTGTGCTACCGCATCAGCAATGGAACCCGGACCAGCGACTACACGTGCTGAATCTTACGACACCACATGATGGCGCCTCGACTGCATCGACCGTTTTATAAAACGACTGCTACACCAACATCCACTCAGTGGGCACGTCAGCTGGCATCGCAACGACATCATGACAAACCCGTTACTATTCTTTGTATATGTGTTCCTACGTGTGCAGTCTGCGGCGGCCAGCGCATCGACTAAGCAGACGAAGATAAATTCCCTCTGTGCTACCGCATCAGCAATGGAACCCGGACCAGCGACTACACGTGCTGAATCTTACGACACCACATGATGGCGCCTCGACTGCATCGACCGTTGTTATAAAACGACTGCTACACCAACATCCACTCAGTGGGCACGTCAGCTGGCATCGCAACGACATCATGACAAACCCGTTACTATTCTTTGTATATGTGTTCCTACGTGTGCAGTCTGCGGCGGCCAGCGCATCGACTAAGCAGACGAAGATAAATTCCCTCTGTGCTACCGCATCAGCAATGGAACCCGGACCAGCGACTACACGTGCTGAATCTTACGACACCACATGATGGCGCCTCGACTGCATCGACCGTTGTTATAAAACGACTGCTACACCAACATCCACTCAGTGGGCACGTCAGCTGGCATCGCAACGACATCATGACAAACCCGTTACTATTCTTTGTATATGTGTTCCTACGTGTGCAGTCTGCGGCGGCCAGCGCATCGACTAAGCAGACGAAGATAAATTCCCTCTGTGCTACCGCATCAGCAATGGAACCCGGACCAGCGACTACACGTGCTGAATCTTACGACACCACATGATGGCGCCTCGACTGCATCGACCGTTGTTATAAAACGACTGCTACACCAACATCCACTCAGTGGGCACGTCAGCTGGCATCGCAACGACATCATGACAAACCCGTTACTATTCTTTGTATATGTGTTCCTACGTGTGCAGTCTGCGGCGGCCAGCGCATCGACTAAGCAGACGAAGATAAATTCCCTCTGTGCTACCGCATCAGCAATGGAACCCGGACCAGCGACTACACGTGCTGAATCTTACGACACCACATGATGGCGCCTCGACTGCATCGACCGTTGTTATAAAACGACTGCTACACCAACATCCACTCAGTGGGCACGTCAGCTGGCATCGCAACGACATCATGACAAACCCGTTACTATTCTTTGTATATGTGTTCCTACGTGTGCAGTCTGCGGCGGCCAGCGCATCGACTAAGCAGACGAAGATAAATTCCCTCTGTGCTACCGCATCAGCAATGGAACCCGGACCAGCGACTACACGTGCTGAATCTTACGACACCACATGATGGCGCCTCGACTGCATCGACCGTTGTTATAAAACGACTGCTACACCAACATCCACTCAGTGGGCACGTCAGCTGGCATCGCAACGACATCATGACAAACCCGTTACTATTCTTTGTATATGTGTTCCTACGTGTGCAGTCTGCGGCGGCCAGCGCATCGACTAAGCAGACGAAGATAAATTCCCTCTGTGCTACCGCATCAGCAATGGAACCCGGACCAGCGACTACACGTGCTGAATCTTACGACACCACATGATGGCGCCTCGACTGCATCGACCGTTGTTATAAAACGACTGCTACACCAACATCCACTCAGTGGGCACGTCAGCTGGCATCGCAACGACATCATGACAAACCCGTTACTATTCTTTGTATATGTGTTCCTACGTGTGCAGTCTGCGGCGGCCAGCGCATCGACTAAGCAGACGAAGATAAATTCCCTCTGTGCTACCGCATCAGCAATGGAACCCGGACCAGCGACTACACGTGCTGAATCTTACGACACCACATGATGGCGCCTCGACTGCATCGACCGTTGTTATAAAACGACTGCTACACCAACATCCACTCAGTGGGCACGTCAGCTGGCATCGCAACGACATCATGACAAACCCGTTACTATTCTTTGTATATGTGTTCCTACGTGTGCAGTCTGCGGCGGCCAGCGCATCGACTAAGCAGACGAAGATAAATTCCCTCTGTGCTACCGCATCAGCAATGGAACCCGGACCAGCGACTACACGTGCTGAATCTTACGACACCACATGATGGCGCCTCGACTGCATCGACCGTTGTTATAAAACGACTGCTACACCAACATCCACTCAGTGGGCACGTCAGCTGGCATCGCAACGACATCATGACAAACCCGTTACTATTCTTTGTATATGTGTTCCTACGTGTGCAGTCTGCGGCGGCCAGCGCATCGACTAAGCAGACGAAGATAAATTCCCTCTGTGCTACCGCATCAGCAATGGAACCCGGACCAGCGACTACACGTGCTGAATCTTACGACACCACATGATGGCGCCTCGACTGCATCGACCGTTGTTATAAAACGACTGCTACACCAACATCCACTCAGTGGGCACGTCAGCTGGCATCGCAACGACATCATGACAAACCCGTTACTATTCTTTGTATATGTGTTCCTACGTGTGCAGTCTGCGGCGGCCAGCGCATCGACTAAGCAGACGAAGATAAATTCCCTCTGTGCTACCGCATCAGCAATGGAACCCGGACCAGCGACTACACGTGCTGAATCTTACGACACCACATGATGGCGCCTCGACTGCATCGACCGTTGTTATAAAACGACTGCTACACCAACATCCACTCAGTGGGCACGTCAGCTGGCATCGCAACGACATCATGACAAACCCGTTACTATTCTTTGTATATGTGTTCCTACGTGTGCAGTCTGCGGCGGCCAGCGCATCGACTAAGCAGACGAAGATAAATTCCCTCTGTGCTACCGCATCAGCAATGGAACCCGGACCAGCGACTACACGTGCTGAATCTTACGACACCACATGATGGCGCCTCGACTGCATCGACCGTTGTTATAAAACGACTGCTACACCAACATCCACTCAGTGGGCACGTCAGCTGGCATCGCAACGACATCATGACAAACCCGTTACTATTCTTTGTATATGTGTTCCTACGTGTGCAGTCTGCGGCGGCCAGCGCATCGACTAAGCAGACGAAGATAAATTCCCTCTGTGCTACCGCATCAGCAATGGAACCCGGACCAGCGACTACACGTGCTGAATCTTACGACACCACATGATGGCGCCTCGACTGCATCGACCGTTGTTATAAAACGACTGCTACACCAACATCCACTCAGTGGGCACGTCAGCTGGCATCGCAACGACATCATGACAAACCCGTTACTATTCTTTGTATATGTGTTCCTACGTGTGCAGTCTGCGGCGGCCAGCGCATCGACTAAGCAGACGAAGATAAATTCCCTCTGTGCTACCGCATCAGCAATGGAACCCGGACCAGCGACTACACGTGCTGAATCTTACGACACCACATGATGGCGCCTCGACTGCATCGACCGTTGTTATAAAACGACTGCTACACCAACATCCACTCAGTGGGCACGTCAGCTGGCATCGCAACGACATCATGACAAACCCGTTACTATTCTTTGTATATGTGTTCCTACGTGTGCAGTCTGCGGCGGCCAGCGCATCGACTAAGCAGACGAAGATAAATTCCCTCTGTGCTACCGCATCAGCAATGGAACCCGGACCAGCGACTACACGTGCTGAATCTTACGACACCACATGATGGCGCCTCGACTGCATCGACCGTTGTTATAAAACGACTGCTACACCAACATCCACTCAGTGGGCACGTCAGCTGGCATCGCAACGACATCATGACAAACCCGTTACTATTCTTTGTATATGTGTTCCTACGTGTGCAGTCTGCGGCGGCCAGCGCATCGACTAAGCAGACGAAGATAAATTCCCTCTGTGCTACCGCATCAGCAATGGAACCCGGACCAGCGACTACACGTGCTGAATCTTACGACACCACATGATGGCGCCTCGACTGCATCGACCGTTGTTATAAAACGACTGCTACACCAACATCCACTCAGTGGGCACGTCAGCTGGCATCGCAACGACATCATGACAAACCCGTTACTATTCTTTGTATATGTGTTCCTACGTGTGCAGTCTGCGGCGGCCAGCGCATCGACTAAGCAGACGAAGATAAATTCCCTCTGTGCTACCGCATCAGCAATGGAACCCGGACCAGCGACTACACGTGCTGAATCTTACGACACCACATGATGGCGCCTCGACTGCATCGACCGTTGTTATAAAACGACTGCTACACCAACATCCACTCAGTGGGCACGTCAGCTGGCATCGCAACGACATCATGACAAACCCGTTACTATTCTTTGTATATGTGTTCCTACGTGTGCAGTCTGCGGCGGCCAGCGCATCGACTAAGCAGACGAAGATAAATTCCCTCTGTGCTACCGCATCAGCAATGGAACCCGGACCAGCGACTACACGTGCTGAATCTTACGACACCACATGATGGCGCCTCGACTGCATCGACCGTTGTTATAAAACGACTGCTACACCAACATCCACTCAGTGGGCACGTCAGCTGGCATCGCAACGACATCATGACAAACCCGTTACTATTCTTTGTATATGTGTTCCTACCTGTGCTGTCGATGCGCTGGCCGCCGCAGACTAAGCACACGAAGACAAATTCCCTCTGCGCTCCCGCATCAGCAATGGAACCCGGACCAGCGACTACACGTGCTGAATCTTACGACACCGCACGATGGCGCCTCGACTGCATGGACCGTTGCTATAAAACGACTGCTACACCAACATCCGCTCAGTGGGCACGTCAGCTGGCATAGGAAAGGCATCATGACAAACCCGTTACTATTCTTTGTATATGTGTTCCTACCTGTGCTGTCGATGCGCTGGCCGCCGCAGACTAAGCACACGAAGACAAATTCCCTCTGCGCTCCCGCATCAGCAATGGAACCCGGACCAGCGACTAGTACAGCTTAGTTACACGAATCGAGAAAAAAAGTCAGGCTCGTGTACGATAACTAAGGGTTAATGACGAATTGTTTGAATGGGATGGTGCATAAATGGCAAGAGTTCCAGTTTCGAGAAACCACGGCAGGACGAGGCGGATTGATGAATGACCAAACAGAAGCACGAGAAGTTTCACTTGCCTGAATGTAAACGCTCGCAGCATTGTTAATAAAATCACTGACTTAGTATAGTCATCGCGCGTAATCCAGAAATTATAGTGCTCACCGAAACATGGTTAAACATTGACTTTAATGACTTTGAAATTGTACCCTCGGGTAACAGCATCCACAGAAATGACAGATTTGCGTGGTGGTGGAATTGCGATTATGTTCAAAGACTCGTTAGTAATATTGAGACTGTCTGACATTGTAGGAATAGAATCTGTGGTCGTCAAGGCCATCTTGAAAGAATCTATTTTGATAATTGGAGGTTTCTATAGGCCCCCGAGTCCCGACAAAACCTTCTACGAAGGACTTAACTTCTTATTGTCTTATAGAAATTACTCCTGTAATTTAATGCTTGTCGGAGACTTTAATGTTCCCCATGTTGCCTGGGACAACGATTTTCCTTGTGCGCTCTCAAGTGATGCTGTACCTCTTCTAGACGTTATGCTGTTCGATGATTTAACGCAACTGGTTAAAGTAACCACTCGTGTTCAAAGTACCAAACAATCGGTCCTAGATCTTTTCTTGGTCAACCACAAAGTATTACATCGTAATCCTACTATCCATATCCTCGAGGGCATATCAGACCATAAGATTACATGCCTCAGAATGCAATTAAATTATGTCTGTAAAATCGTAAAAAGGAAATCATATGTGCCTGTATTTTCTCGTGCAAGTGATGTTGACGTACTTAACAGTTCATTTTCGCACTTTGTCTCCCTCTATGAGTCAGATAGGCATTCAGTTGATCACCTGTGGAATTTTTTAACACCCTTGTGATAAAATGTATTGAAGACTTTATGCCACATAAGCGGAAAGTAACTCTGAGCATAAACCCCAGGATGACCAAAGAAATAGGGAGTTTCAGTATAGCGGAAAACAGCACACGCAAGAATTTAGCGTTGCGTGCTGCAAACTGCGCATGCGCAGAACGTAAAGGAAGCCAGAATTCTTACGTACGTACGCTATTTCCGGAATATAGCGTGCAACGCTAACGCACGCAAGGGATTCCGTACGTAGGGCAAGATGGCGGCGCCCGTTGAAGCGAGAGCCGTCCACTTCGGATCTATCGAGTCGTCGGCCTGCACTGTTCGGCTCATTCGTTCCCCACTAATGCTCGTGTTTGCTTTAGATTTGTGTGATGATGCTTCCACAGCGGCGTACATGGGCGTTGTTTTCGATATACGTTCTCGATTAGCGGCGGAGTAGGCTTAACGAGAGGGTTGACGTCAGACTCTGGAGTTTTGCAAGACGCGTAGCGCCACCTGTCGGTGCGAAGAGGTAATAATTGAGTAGTGCAAAGTCCGACTCCCTTGCTAAGTTGCCTAAGCAGCTAGCGAGTGCGAAACAACGATTTAACTTAATTTTTGTTCATATTGCGAATGTTTTGCGCATTTAACAGCCAGAATGAGAGCTATGAATTTCTCCGCTAGTCGGACGTGCCGCCGAACTGCCGTAAAGTTCTTGTTGGCATGTTGTTGGCTCACTCCTTCTATGGCGATGGCGAGCACGACGGCAACCGCGACAGCTCCGCGCGCTACGAAGAAACGCCGCAATCGACGTTACTGTTTCGTTGTAAATTGCCATGAACGTGAAGGACTGAATAACAACGTTCAGTTTTACCGATTTCCATCGCGGTCGTATAAGCAGAAAGGAGAGAGCGCTAGATACGGGCCGTTCGCGTGTTGGGTAAGCGAATTACTCGCATTCTCCACAACACAGCCGCTCACATGAGAAAGTGTGATAATGTTGTTCTGCTGTAATTGTGTTGCGTGGCCCTCACGGGGGACTATGGAAACCAAGCGAAAACTGAGGAATCTCCAGCCGCCTCTTCGTTGGCAACAGAATAAACAAAGTTGTGAACCATCCTGCGTATGTGCCATCGATGTTTCTACCTGTTTACACACGTCCGCCTCCACTTTACTCAGCAAGTGTAACGGAGAGATTTGGCAGGTCAGTTTAACCAAACATTTTGGTTCCTTTATGAATTCAAAATCATGTTCTAGGGAATTGTGGTATCGCGAGCTTATTTCTAGTTTCGGCTTTTTCGATACAACGAGCACGTTTCGCAATGCACTGAGCCCTCTTGACAGCGTTTTTCTTTTTTTTTTGTAATTTGAGCAATAAAGTTGCTGTGGGAGCACTGGATGAGTAATTGCGAAGTAACGCACGTGTTTAGAAAAAAAAATGTCGCGTTTCTTTACATTAATTTGTGCGCGTGTGTTGTTTTAAGCGTCTGCTGGTTTGTTTTGCCTTCGGTTGTATCCCGCGAAAGCGGACACGCACGTATCTCCATTTGCAGTAAATACAAACGGAAGACAACCGTGAAGAAAACATTCGAAGATGCGCGATAACACGCTCGAACGCCCAGGAAGCGAGAGCTGAAGCGAGAACGCAACTGAAAAGGCGAAGGTCGCCAGGGCCGTCCGCCCCTGATAAAGCGAGCTTTGTACCACTGACCGTAAGCTACATAGTTACCTGACTTAATCATATATGTACTTCATAGCTTTGACATTATGTACGTACCCAAATTTAACACATTTAGGCGCTAGAGAACGGACGTCGGAGTGCTTGCCTCGAACTCGACGTTGTACGATGCTCGCTGTACTTGCGAGTTGCAGCGCGCCGAAATAACACCTGAAACTTCTTTTACATTGTACACGTACTTCGCTCTGCTCCCTTTCCGAAGCGTGGATGGGCGGAAGAAGCTTTCCAGGTCCTTGATTTTTAGGAAACCGTGCCTTTACAAAACGGAAAGACGGGGCTCTATTGTGGCCTATGCTGCTTCGCTTGCGGACAGCTCTCTTTGCACTACTCAGTTTGCGCCAAGGCTGCGATGGGGGCGCTGGTGGCGGGTTTTTCCGCAGCGCCGCCTGGGCAGAGTCTGACGTCTATCCGCCTCGAGATGGCACCCAAGTGTATTTGCGTTAGCGTTTTGCTCCGTTGCAATATTCTAAAACACTACCTTGTACTAGAGATGGGTCGCTCAGGAGCGAGCCGGATCTTGTGAGCGGCTCATTTTAAAGAGCGAGTGAGCGGTCGTTCAGTAAAAATGAGCGGCGGTTCTTTTGGAGAAAGGGAGCCGGTTCTCGCGTTCAGAGAGCCGTGCCGATGCGTCACGTCAGAGCCGGGTCTTCTGCCGGGTGCGACTTCCGCGCCATCTATTAGCGGTACGAGAAAGCAACTGCCCTCCCGTCCTTCCTCGTAAGGGTCGCCTTCACCCCCTCGCCTTCGGCTGAAGAACGAAAGAACCGCCGCTCACTTACTGAACCACGGCTCCCTCGCTCTTCAAAAGATCCGGCTCGCTCCTGAGAGCCAGAGCCGGGTCTCTCTCCTTGAATGAGCCGTGCCGCACCGTCAGAGCTGGGTCTTCTGCTGGGTTTCGAGGTTTCGATTTCTGACCGACGAATGGTGGCCGGTGTGGGCAGCCTCGCGCTACTGATACTCACTCGCAGTGTGTGGTGTGCGCAGCAGTCCCCTTGGTTTTTTGTGCGTCTTTTGGCGTGGCACCCTATGCCACCGAGGGGAGAAGTAAAGAAGTCTTAATTGGCAAAGGATGGTACCGTTCGTTGCCTGCTGCTGTTCGAACGATGTCTCACGACTCTCACCGATCGCACATCGTGCGCTGGTCCAATAACACTTCGAAGATGGTCTTCCGTGTCTTTAAAGACAACAGGTGAACGTACAGTTTACGTCCTGGTCTTCATTTGTGCTAAATAGAGTAGTCATGAAAATGTCGCCCATGACATCCACTTCAGTGGATTTTCTGAACGTGTATCATTAGAACATCATTAAAACGAGGCCAATGATCTGTTGTGTTGTAATAGAACTTCATTTCTTTTTTTTTTTCTTTTTGTCCTGGCGTATGATGGCATGATCGCCAGTATCGCGCGTGCACTCAAGAGAAAAAAAAAAAACGAAAGGTACGTGCGGCAGTTTTGTGGATCTTTCGTAGGCTTTTTGTATTGTACTTCAAGAAATAATTTCTACATTCATTTTGCATGGCGTTACAGCTTACTCATTTTATAGTGAACGTACGTATGTGAATAAATGAATAAAGTTGAAAGATAATGTACAATCATTTTGTGTTCTTATTTTGACAAAAGTTGATTTTAAAGTTCCACAAAAACAGACAAGCTTCTGTAATGACGATGAAGTTACATATTTTTTTTCTGAAAAAAAGTACGTCGCATTCTGCCTGTCACAGTATCATAAGCATTTTATCCCCAATATCAAAAAAGAAAGTTTCATGACAATTAAAAATTCACGCTTTTTATGTGTAAACATATTCTCTAAACATAGCGAAAATACCAATAACACGGTTATTAAATTATGCATATATCGTTTTTTTCAAAGCCAGATAACTACAGAATATGCATAACACAGGTTACACGTTTAAGTGAACCGTTGAGCCGTTCAAATGAACCGGTTCATTTCAGTGAGCTGAGCCGTTCCGAGCCGCTCACTGAAGTGAGCCGTTTTGCCCATCTCTACCTTGTATCGCGCAGTGCAGCCTTTCTTTGCGTTAGTGTTGCGCCGCGCGCTAACGCTAACGTAAGCGTTTTCCGCATATACTAAAACTCCCTAATATTACGCATGGGATGAAGGCCAAAAGAAAAGCAAAACAAAAATTCAAGCTACCTAAAGCAGTCAGATTTGCGCACTGAGATTACAGTTGAAAGATTGTATTGCTGGCGCCAAAGCTTACTACTAAAATGTGCAACTAAAATTTTTTCTTTCTTCGTCCCCGGAGAAATTTTGGAGGTATCTTTCAACAAAGAAAAAAGCCAGTACCTAACCTTGTTATAAACAATACTGCTGCGACTGATATTTGCGAAATTGCATGCGTACTTAATTATTACTTCCGCTTGGTTTTTATTAGTGATAATGGTTCAGACCCTGAGTTTCTTTCATTCGGTGAATTACCGACCATTGACAATATGCACATAGAAGAGGAGGGCGTGTTTTCCCTTTTGCTTAAGTTAGATGATAAGAAATCCAGTGGAATCGACAACATATATACCAACCGCCTTTTTTTGGTAAGATACGCAGAATTGTGTTCTAAGTAGCTGAATCTAATATTTCACAAATCCCTTGCTCGAGCAGAACTCCCCCATGACTGGCGTCACGTCAAAATAATTCCCATACCAAAAAAGGCAAACCAGTCCATGCCATCCGCTTAGAGATCTATATCGCTGTTATGCACATGTGTTAAAGTACTGGAACGCATAATATTCAAGCACACTACTGTGTTCATAGAAAGCAATGGCTTAATAGATAGTCGTCGGCGTGGTTTCCGACGCGTTTTGTGGACAGCTCGAAACTGCTCGAAATGGTTCACGACCTTGCCATCAGTTTAGACAAACAGAGCCAAATTGATATCTTATTCTTAGATTTCGAAAAAGCATTTCACCGCGTTTCACACCGTAGGCTACTTATCAAACTAAAACCAATTCTGAAAAACGACTCTTTATTAGCCTGGATCGAAGCATATCTAAACTGTAGGCATCAGTGTGTCACGGTTAATGGCAGCAATTAACCGTCTAAAGCCCGTTTCACATGGTGCGATTTTGTCTGCGGGAAATAGGCCACCGGCCCCTTCGTGCGTGCGATTTTTCGATGTTCGGCGTGCTGAACTTCTCTGCGAAAACGCACATGCGGTGGTAGCCACTGTAGCGGTGGAAACAGACGACCAATAGGAGGCGGCTCGCTCATACGTCATCGCCAGTCAGAATTCTTAACGAGTATGCGAAAAACTCAGCTGCCGTAGATACGTGTGAAACGGGATTGCGAATTTCGCATTTGCGGCAATCGTAGCTGCGAAAAACTCACTCTAAAATCGCACCATGTGAAACGGGCTTTAAGCCGGTTGAATCCAGTATACCACAGGGATCTATACTCGGGCCTCTCTTCTTTTCGGTTTTTATTATCGTCTGTGATATTCCGGTAAAGATACGGCTTTTCGCAGACGACTGTGTATCTTATGAGGAAGTTAACGCCTACAGTGACCAAGTTCTTCTAAATAACTCCTTATCTAAAATTCAGAATTCAGAAAAAACTGTGGCGATGACTATTACCCGCAAGAAGGACCCTTTAAAATTCTAATACAGTCTGGGAAACCATAGCTTGTCTTTTGTCTCAGCATATACCTTGCCCTTGTCATTACATCTGATTTAAGATGGAATGAACACGTATCATACATAGAAAAAAGAAGGCTTTGAGAAAACTGGGATAGCTCAGGCAACCTACGAAATCAAACTACTTGCCTATAAAACATATGTGATACCATTACCATAGTATACATGCATCGGCTGTCTGGGACCCACACATACAAGTAAACATAGATAAACTAGAACCAGTACAGATGAAAGCTGTAAGATTTATATTTAACGCCTAGCAACGCGACACATCTCCAACAGTTCTCTTGGAAAGCGCAAAATTGGAAACTTCAAAGTTGAGACGGTATCGTGAAAGAATGAAGCTATTCTACCTTATATGTAATGACAAGTTAGCAATAGAGAAAAGTAAATACGTCAAACCAATCTTGCGCCGCGAAACGCGCTCATCTCATCCTAAAGAAGTTACTGAACACCTCTGCTATACCAATAGATGCAGGTGTTCTTTCTTTCCTCGTACGATTAACGACTGAGATAATTTGCCACCCGAGGTTCTCGATAGCGCCGGTCTGAAATCGTTCGTTCGCGCGTTGCGTGCACTGTTATATGACAATTCTATATGATTTATTTTTACAGCTGTACTTTGTTCTGACACTCAGAGGGACAACTTTTATTGCTATTGAACTTGTTGACGTGTTTTAAATAAACATGCTTGTGTGTACTTATACTAATGCTTTCGACATTATTTGCATTGTGGGTGGCGTTGCTTTTGTTTGCGACCACAACTTCTGAAGTTGTTTACTTGTTGTTGGACATTATGTTTTTGAGCGGCGTATGTACCTGTTTCGGCCATGTTTATTGCGTTGCTCCTACTGTGGCGCTTACGTGGTGGTAGTTGACGTTGCTGTAGTAGTACATAACTGTTTTGATGTGTGTGTAATTCGGGCTTTCATTCTATAGGATTTATACAGTTTTTTTTTTTTTTTTTTTTTTTTTTTTTTTTTTTTTTTTTTTTTTTTTTTTTTTTTACTGCAGTAAGATCGACTATACGTTGCGCTTTGTTTCTTTTCACTTTTGTATTTTCTGTGTCGTGTTATTTCCAATGTATAGGTCACTCCTGCCAAAGAAGTCTGGCATTCAGACTGGCAGTATTTTCTTAAATAAATAAATAAATAAATAAATAAATAAATAAATAAATAAATAAATAAATAAATAAATAAATAAATAAATATATAAATAAATAAATAAATAAATTTTTGGTTGAAGGCCCTTTTCTTGCTGCCCACCGCGAGTCTATGAGTAGAGTGCACACCAATGTGCAGGAGTGACCCATGCTTTATCGCACTTGTACTCTAGCGTTAGCCATAAAACAGGCGTTTTCAAAACATTGGGTTCTGCGTTCTCCACATCAGCAATATCGAAAGAAAAGGACGAAATAGGTCCTTGACGGAGGCGAAGCATTCTCTCAAGTGCGCGCGCCACCGTAAACCAATAAAATAGGAGCGCACGTGAGCTAGAGAGAATGATTGTAAGATGAGCTACATAGATCGTTCAAGTCACAAAGCCTAAACGTGCGTGAAACACAAGTTGTTTGCACATGATAAACGTTTCACGTAAATCGAGAGGGGACGATAGTCGCGTCAACGCTTGCCAGTTGACGCGAGTACTAAAATTAATTAAATAGGTGTTTTAGATGTCACGCATACCCAAGTGTTATATATTTTCTTAATGTTAAAGACCTGCGCTATAAGGATAATGCAAAATCATAAAATCAATATATTATATCAAAGTCCCACCCCACCTTAAGACTTACGTAGACGATTGATTAATTATCAATTAATCACGAATTATGCTGATAAACACAATGCAAACAATTCTTTTTATTTGCTCCTTACAGATTGACCATCAACATGCTAAACATTTTTAAACATTGGCTCTTGTTAGCGTAGACATCTTATTCAAGTAGTTACAGCAGCGTGTCACTTGTTCAAGAGATATGCTGAGGACGTAATGGCAGATTTTAAGTAGAATTATCTTCTTTGAGGCCCAAGCTGCACTTGTCTCCCTTCCTCCATTCAACGGGCGGGCGGCCGTGCACAGTAAAGTCGAGTTCTCAGATAAAAAATCTCTGTTGAAATATTTTTCGCACGCATTTCTAAGTAATCGCTGCGGGTACTTATGCTCTGTGGACACAGTAAAAACGCTATGGGAAATTATCTGTGCTATTTGGGACTAGATAATGCCAGCCGCCGAACGCAACCACTCAGCTAGCGCTAGAGGGACGCCCCGCGGCTACGGACGAGCTTACCAGGTGTTCGGAGCTCGTCACAAGGCCGGTCTTGCGTGGCTCGCCTCCTTTCTTCTTCTGTTTCATCTTCAGCTGCCGCCCAGTGCGGCTCGCGCTCTGCGACGCCATTTCAGCATCATTGCTACTCTGGCACCAGCAGAAATGGTGTGCGTCTGACGGGTTTGGTTTAATGCACTTATTCCAACGCGACGTGCCGTTGTCGGTGATCTTCGGAAACAAACGTGTTGCACCACAACACAGCGTTCTGTTGTGTCCGCCTCGATTAAAGCCATCGCGCGGTTAATTGGCGAGCCTGCGCTCAAGACGGAATCTGCCGACATCATGTCAAAGGTTTCAATTCCGAAGCGTCGCACATCATGACGGGCACTCGACCATAAGGTGCTTCTTGGTATACAGGCTGCACAGTATCTATCAAGGTGCTTATATCGGTCGTTAAGCCTCGTATCAATTTCGAGGACTTGCGCGTTTTCTTCTCATGGCATTACGAGGAAGCTTTAGCTCGGGTGGTCCAATCTAAATACACGTAAAAGGAGAATTCATTTTCTTGGAAACCACTGCACCAAATTTTACGAGGTTTGTTGCATTTAAAAGAAATACTTAAAATCTAGTGACTGTTGGTTTCGAATTTTTGATTTAGGTCGTGAATTTTATTATTTAAAAATTAGCAAGAATCGCGAATTTTGAGAAAACGAAACTACCAAGTTTATAACTCTCTAACTCAGCAATGAAATATGATATCACAATTCTGTATATTACGTACACCTTATATTACATATAAAGCAGACAAAATTGATATATTACACATGAATCTTAAAAAAGACTAGTAATAAGGAAATACAGCTCTTGCAGAACTCTTGTACACAAGGTAGCAAATTCACGTGAGATATAAATTGATATATCGAATGATAGCTTTGAATGACCTAGTGGATGCTGTTTACAGAACCGCGATATCTGTTCTTGATGCAGAGCTATTAATTCGTAAACTGCGTGCTTCTATTTTTTTTTTTTTGAATTCTTGAGAATTCGTGAGAATTTCAGACCCTAAATCGAAATAACGCTTCCAACAGTCACTTGAATTTAACTTTCGCTCTCAAATTCAACAAATCTCATTGTTGGATTATCTCAGAAAAGCGCTTCTGCGTTATACATGTATTTGAATAGGCTGCGTCGGAGTTGGTTCGGAGCTAAAGCTTCCTCTTAAGGGCGCACCTTAAACGACATTAAAGGCAAATGTTAAGTCAAGCTACAGTGATAGATTAATGCTCGAGGACGTCTAGGGCGTTCAAATTATCGCGAACGAAGCTTTAGTAATCTAGAAATTGAGGGAAATTCAGGACATGATTTGTGACTCACCCGGGACATTCAAATACATCGAATCCGGATATATCGAATGTGAATTGGGGATCACAAAAAAGTTCGACATATAGGCAATGTCATGTATAAAATAATAGGCCCCAAGGCAAACAGCGGCTTAGCAATTGTTACGTGCGAGGGCCGCTAAGCTAGTGCACGCAACTCAGAAAAAAAAAATCAAGCACACTTTACTTACCTGCTAAAAAAAAATTGATGCATCACTGTCAACTTCATTGCAAAGTACAAGTTGACTATTTACACTTGCAGCGGCCATCGCTTGCGGAAAATGAACTCATGAATAGACTCGATAGGGAAACAGCGCAAAAAAACACGACAAGAAGACAAGAAGGGAGACACACACCAGCGCTGACTGACGACTGAATTCTTTATTCAGAAAGGAACACATATATGCCAAAAGAAAAAGGGAAAAAGAGAGAAAAGAAGAATATATCACTTCGCATGGGCAAAAAAAATATACACCGATTAGATTTGGATTTCCCGCGAATTATGACGGTTCCAGAAATATGTTAGTTCTGCCTCAGACAAGGCCACAGACGGAGTGCTCACTCAAGACGCACCATTCCTTGCAATGGCAGCAGCCTCAAAGATTTCTCGAGCACACGCGTCATGGTAGCGTTTGCGGATCACGCACTGCGAAAAGTCAAGTCCCGGATTACGGCACAGATCACAAACAATGTAGTGTAAGGCCAAGTTGCTGCCAGTACCAGAGCGAAGGCTGTAGGCATGCTCTCTTAAGCGATCGTTTAGGCAACGACCAGTCTGTCCAATGCAGAGCGTCCACAGGGAAGATGCACCTCGTACACCATGCCTGCTTTGCACTGGACGAATGGTGTGGCATGGTTCTATTTACACGTTGGTTGTTCGGATTTGTCCTGGTTGACCTGACGGCAAAGTCGACCTAGCTTGTTAGGCGCGGACAAAACTACACGAACACCTGCACGCTGCGCGATTCTCTTTATGCTGTGGGAGACGCCATGAATGTAGGGTATGACGGGATACCTGCTTCTGCCGCCGTCTGGCTGCTTCACGGGCGACAGTTTTGCACACCTTTCAAGAAGTTTTTCAGCGACGCCGGTGAGGAGTGGACGCGGGTATCCTGCACTGAGCAGCCTCTCCACTTGCGAACAGAAGGCTGGTGTGCACCTGGTGAAAGCAGGAGCGCTGGAGAGCGTTTCCCAGCGCGGCTGAGGCAACACCTCTCTTGATGAGCTTGCTGTGGGCCGAGCTGAACGGAAGAAGGCCCATCTTTGACCGAGGAGCATACTCCCAACAAACGTGATCCTGCTTGCACGTTAGCTTGAAGTCTAGGAAACGAAGGCTGCCATTCTCAGGATACTCCTTAGTGAGTGTGAAGACATTGAGGACTTCACAGAACTTGGCGTAAACTTCCTGGAATTCGGCAGGGGCGTCGTGATGGCCACGTGAGAACCGTCATAATTCGCGGGAAATCCAAATCTAGTCGGTGTCTAGTTTTTTGCCCATGCGCAGTGATATACCCTTCTTTTCTTTCTTTTTCTTTTTCTTTTGGTATATATGTGTTCCTTTCTGAATAAAGAATTCAGTCGTCAGTCACCGCTGGTGTGTGTCTCTCTTCTTGTCTTCTTGTCGTGTTTTTTTGCGCTGTTTCCCTATCGAGTATGTACCGACTAGCCCAAGCCTCTACGGTCTTGCAATCATGAATAGACACACGACGACGCCACGAAAATGGGGAAGAAGGAATGTTCACGTTCGAAGTGGGCTAGCCGAACAGCTCCACGGGGCTCAACTGACTGCACACACGACCAACACGGCTCAACTGGCTGCATGCCAGAAGACCTCTGAGTGCACAAAGAAGTGCACTTCGAGGCGTGGCGCCGCGTTCGATATATCGAATGCACGTGCTGGTGAACGGGCGTTCTATATACGCGTGCAAATTTGCATCCACGGGGATTTTACAGCCGTTCAATATGCACAATAATTTGTTACACGTGGGTTCGATATATCAGGGTTCGACTGTACTAACCCAATGACGTAGGTCCTCCTCGTTATAATTCTTCAGTAGTACTCAACCACTCGTAATAAAAATATCATTGCGCTGCATTATAAGACGAAAGAAAGTGTTATTTGTCCATCTCTAATTCATTTTTAGAAAAATTCAGAGCCCTTCCACTACTGTGAAGATGAAAGCCAGCCAAGCTGTGACTATGGTTGGTCTGCTGTAGTGAATATTGCTATAGTGGATTTTATATTATCATTGAGCGTCTTCGGAATGTTTGTCAAAGAGCAAGGACACCGGCGTCTTATGTTCACCCGGCGCGATGGCCAAGTAGTGCGTTTGCTGCGCCAAGTCCGCCCGTCGTCATAGACACAGCTTCCATAGCCTGCGGCGCACTGCACGGCAGCGTCCGGACCCTGGGAGATCTCTCCCGCTCTCGGCGGCTCATACCCACATATGCAACGCGGGTATGAGCCACACGTCATTTCTTTCTTACCGTCCTTCTTTCTTTATTTCTCTCTCTCCTTCATTCATTCATTAATTTCCGCATATCCAATGTGGGTATGCGCCACACGTGATTTTATTATTGTTAATCGTTACGTAACTGATGAGCATGTCATGTTATTGATGTCATGACCTATCAGTCATGGTAGTCATCCGTTTTGACACCTGTTCAAAGGCACAACTGACGGCAAACCGCCACGCACATGAATCCAAAATACTGATGGCGATAGTTTTTTTTTTTCCACACGCTTCTGCACGTGCGCTTGCGCAGGAAAAGCGGCGTATAAAAGTACGTGGATGCTTCAAATAAATCAGTTGTAAGTCCGGCGCCTCTTTCTGGTCCTGCGTCTTGTTTTAGAACATGAACCAACTAGCCCAGCAATTCACGCTTCCTCAAGCTCTCGGTCTCTGAAAAGCGAGATAAGATTTTTCCGCCGGTGTCTTTCTCGCAGCACGTTTTGTTCGCGAGAAAAGCTCACTTTTGAGTGTGGTGCGTAAGCTTGAAAGTTGTCTTTTGGCCCTGTGAGAGTAAGTGTCACAAAGCAACAGATGCACTCAAAATCACGGCACGGGTCTTCGTCGTCTTCTTCAACGTGCCACGGAGATACACAGGAGCGCGTCTGCTTCACTAGAATTGCTACAGAAGTTTCGTAGGCGTGGTTTGGCACTCGTCAGCAGCACACACTATACCGGCGGCTCGTAACAATGCAAGTCCAAAGCTCGCGCCCATTTCTTCGGCGAGCTGATTGGAGGTACAAAAAGGGATGGCACACCCACAAGGCTGCACTTCCGGCTTCAAGAACGGGACGTCAGGGCCTCTCCTGATTTGTCTTGATCAGGGGGGGGGGGGTGTCCAACACCCGAACTCCCCCACCCCGTCGGTGCGCCACCCACTGTTATCGATGTGTGTCTGAATTTGGTGGCGCGGGTATTTTCATCGTTTCTTAACCTGTTCAGTCAATAGTAGTGAGTTACGACTGGCAGATAATTGTTTATTTTAGCTGTTTCGTGCGGAAGCGCTGGCCGACGGGCTCGGCGTCCGACGATGCGACCAGCCCTCTACATCCAAAGCTTTCGTCGTCCTCCAAAGGAAGTATCTTCTTTGCAATGGCGGGGGATTTGAATGTACAGCGCTAACAGAAGTCCACCAAAACAAATTTCGCGCCTTTGAGAGCAAAATGACGTAACTTTACTTTCTAGCGGATATGGCGTCACATTATATTTTCTTCCGCTGGAAATGGTCCCTCGTCCCAGAGATGGCGCTAAGCCCCATGAATGGGATGAGATTTCGGCATAGAGAAAGAAATTCAACAAGAGGGACACTCGGCGAAAAGTGGCAATATGAAACGCGTCACGCTAGTATCGGCGCCGTCCGATAGCTGCCGCAAGCATCGAAAAAAAAAAGTGAAGTTAAGTTAGCAGTAGAGTGTACTAGATTCTAGTTAGCAGACATCGTTTCGTTTTTCTTAAATTCTTAGCCGCGAAAAGTAAACAGTTTTGCGTATAAATGAACTTATACTTTGCGACTTATTTTTCTTGCGTTACCTAGTGGCAGGCCAATGACGCGCCAGATGCATGTGTCGTGCGCCAGACACGCCACCGAAGCGAGTGAGGACGGCTGCGTGTGTGTGCGGTCGCCTGTTCGGCGACCCATCTGTCTCCTTTTCTTTAATGTAGCCTGGTTTCTTGCGCTCCCGACGTGTTCTTGCGTTCCTTCTGCACTGGGACAAGACACCACTGCACTATTGGGCTACGGCAAGGTGAGAAATCTTGTTTCACAATCTCCGACGCAATTTGGCTTACGTACCGGACAGACTTAAGACGCAGTTAGCGCTCGGCCGTCCTGGCGCTGTTAATTTGAGTTAATAAATCATGCTGGGACATGTTTCCGACGCTTCCTAAGGGATTATTGTAACTTATTTTAGTACTTTTGAGGCACACTGGCCGCACAGGACTCTGTCACGTCGTTAGCGAGAACCAACTCGGCCGTGGTGCGTAGTATAGTGCATCTTATTAGGTGAAGTTTGTGCCTCTTTCCCTGACGCGTATTTCTATTTCAGCTCCCGTACAGCGCTCGACCGCTGGCGCCGCGCTGCGCCGCTCGCGCGTACCATGTTTCTAGCCGCCGCCGTTGGAACGGAGGAGGCGTTGACGGAGAACACGCTGGGTTGGGGCTGACTAGCCTGCTGTTAGGGGATCGGTGGTATTCCTAAATAAACGCATCACTGTTTTGATGATCCAAATATAATCTCACTATCAGGGAGGGAGCAGTCTACCTGACTGGAGCAGTATTTTTTTTATTTGGGGTGTTGCTACGCTGCGCTCCGCAACACCCCAACGACCGCCGCTTCGCGTCGGCGCCCGGCACCACGGCTTCCGCCGTGGCGCCGGGGTTCAAACGACCGCGCTGGCAAACAGACAGAAAAACAAAAGGATAAGCGTGATAAAAAAAGGAAAAAAAAAAGAAAAAAAATCGAGCCAGGGCGGGAATCGAACCCGCGTACGCACGCATTATTCCGAAGCGAGCGCCGTAACCACTCAGCCATACAGCTACACTTGCAAGGACTGCAAGCATGCGAACCATATGATTGCGTTCGAGCGCCCTCGGCGAATGCAACCACCTAGAAACGCGGTACGTGCGAGCGGCGCAGCGTGGCGCCAGCAGTCGAGCGCTGTACGGGGGCGCAAATAGAAATACGCTTCCCTGACGCCACACATTATTGAAAAGTAATTTCGTCACTTTTTGGGGTACTTTTGAGGCACGCTGACCGCACAGGGCGCTGTGGCGCAGTTAGCGATAAGCAGCTCGGCCGTGGTTACAAAGTTAGTTTGGCATGTAATGAATCTTCGTGGGACAAGTTTGTGACGTTTTTTCTTTTGCTTTTTTTTTTGTTTTTTTTTTTTTGTTTTTTTTGTGGCCCCGCAACAACATATACCTTATTTCGTTACTCACGCTTGTCGAAAACGCGATGAGCGATTGCCAAGAGTGATAAAATGAGCGTGTGTTGCTGGCGCCGGCAGAACGCGCAAAAGATAACGCCGAGGAACAAAACAGAAACTTGTAATTCGAGAGTTTGTCTTCTAAAGGACTAAAATAGGCTTTGCACCCACGCATTTGTCTTGAGTGTGAGTAGAAGGCATTCTGCGAGCGTCCAGCATGATCCGGCTGGGAGCCTTTGTTGCGTCCATCTGTGTGCAGTCGAGTGCAAAATTTTAGAGACCACGGCAGCGGCGACTGAATTGAATAAACTAAAATTCCTATACAGGAAAAGTACCGCCACCCTTTGATCAACGCCGCTTCTCTCTTTCCTGTGTCTCCGTTTGGACGATGATAGCACGCGCTTTCACTTTATATTTTTTTCCGCCTCAGAGCCATGTTGAAAGTCACTCTGCGCAGCCGCAGGTGCCGGCGGCGGCCGACACGCGCGCCCTGCCTGAAAGCTTCAACACAGTGGCTAGATTCAACGAGGCCTTTCTAGGGGCGCCACCGTCGACTTGCTTTCGTCGCCATATGACGATAACATCGCTCGGGCGCACGGTGCTACTCGGGCGATTCCACGGCGACTGCAGAAGTGGCATCTTCGCTCTCGCTCGCGTTCCGGTGCGTGCGCGGTTGAAGCGACCGAACGAGCAGGCTTGCAGGTAAAAAAGGACACGCGTGCGCAGTACGCGCTCTCGTACTTAGGCGCGCAGCCGTAAGAAGGCTCAGCGATGCAGTTTAGTCGCCGCTCCCGTGGTCTTTAAAATTTTGCACTCGACTGTGCAGTACGTAGCGTACCATCACGTCGCCTGAGGCCAAGTTTCGGAAACGCGAAGTCGCCCGTGTATTTCTGTTATTTAAGGACAGCAAATAATGCCCAGGAATGGGGGAACGCTTGGAAATACGTTTCCATATTTTATGGTATTGTTTGGAATGAGTCGGATATATTCTACGCCATGTATGTAAAAGCCAGTTGCTTTTGTTTGTTGTGCCGCCCATTCACCGCTTTCGCACGTTTGGCCTCTACACGTAGTATTCCTATGTCTAAATACCAAAATGACAAATGCTTGTAATTTACTTTTTTTTTCAGCTGATACCGTCCAGTGCACCTTCGTACGCGAACTACTGCTTACCTGGGGCCACAACGTTGGATGAATGCACAAAAGGCCCGGACCGAGTATTTATATAGAGCAAAATTAACATTTGCTCATTTGACAAGGCGTCTTGCGTCTACTTTGTGAAATTGCACGTGGCACGGATTCGATGGGGCTTGTTAAGGCCGTTTGCTATAATTTTTGCCAAATAAAACGATTACGCACCAATACCACATGCGGTTGAGGAATACAAAAAAAAAATAAAAGAGCCGACGGGCGCAGCCGGCGTAACGCTTGTCAGCTAGCATTCAAAACGCGCGCGTCCAAAACCGAAACCGGAAGTGAGGTTCAGGTATTGATAACGACCGCTTGGCGCGCTGCAGTCAATCCGGCCGCTGGGCTTTATGGGAGTGTCCGCTCTTGTTGAATTGCTTCATGATTTCGGTGATGTTTGTGGCGGTCGGACGTGTTTTTCCAGAGCTCCGTGGCGGCGACGAAAATATAAGTTTGTTGCGCATGCTTTGAGCTTACTTCTGTTTTTTTTTTACAGCAAAGCTGTTAAGGACTCAGTCTCCGATGTTCGTGTCCGCGTGTAGAAAACTCATTGGTCGCATGTTGTATGTACGAGTGAAAGCGTGCGAGGGACGCGCGCTTTCACGGGGAGTGTCACAGCTGTCACCGATTCGTCGTCGGCGCGAAGTCAATCGACGGAGTATACAAGCCGGTTGGTTGTTCCGTACCCGAGCGAACACGGTGAAAGAGTCAGAGTCAGGAGTAAACAAAAATAAACAAGATATTTATCGGCTGATAAATATATACAAATTAATAAAATAAAATAATAAAAAAGACACAAGACAGACTAACACACCTGAACTTAATATAACACAATGATGCCGGAGAAATGTGATGAGCAATTAACATTACATATACATATGAAACAGGGCGCGGATCAAATGGACAAGAATAACACCTAACAGTATTTCACTAAAATAAAGTTCAAAAGAAAACAACGATGTCATACGCGTGGCCGGGCAGCAGCAGCAAGACTCGCTCGCTTCGACATCACTAAATGGTCCGGTCATAAATATTCTTCCTGGTTTCTCTTTTATAACAGGAGATAGATTTAAACGCCTTTTATTGCTGAATTGCCATGACTCGTCCATACTTTCTTCAGACGATTTTCAACATTTAAAATTTCGGTGGAACACGAGCAAGTGCCTTTCACGCCAATGTGAGGTGACGCTGTCAACTTTCCGCTGTAGAGTTCCCCGCCTAAATTTTTATCTTCATAGATCCGGTTTATCAATCACTGACCTGTGCTCGTTTTGTAATCAACCGGAGACTATTGACCATTTCTTTCTTTCTTGCCACCGCTTCTCCTCCCTCCGTAGAATGTTTCTGCTATTTCCAAGCAGTAATCTGGGTTTGGCACTTACAACGCCAAACATTTTGTCTTTTCGGGCCTGTCAATTAGGCACAAGTCAGGGTTCGATGATCACTGCTGTACACAAATTTATTGAAGCATCTGGAAGGTTAGGCTACTAGGGTACCCACCGTGGGACATGTTATTTTATGTTTATTTTTGTAGTTAGTTTTCTCTTAATTTTTTATTTAGTTAGTTTATGTATAGGACATCTTAAAATCTGTGTTAAGGAGTTGCCAAAATCTTAATTTTGATTATTCACCTTTACCCCTTTGTTCGTTGTTAGGTGTATGTTTTATTTTATCCACTGTGGTCAATCCCCCTCGTGGGTACGAGCCATGTTTTGAGGCAACAACAACAACAACAACGTCTATAAACCGTGAAGTCGGCGCGCAGAGCTTTCCCGAAGAATGCTGGTGGGCCGATCTTAATTGTTGAGGTGGATGCGATTGCTGGGCTGGATTTCCCGGGAGTCTAGATTTGGCGTCTTCTCTCAAGCAGGTTGAGCTAACTTGAGGCGAACTACCGTGAGCTTCGTTGCAGACGTTGGTTTGTCGTCTCGTACGTCAACTAGTTCCTCGGAGTCCCGACGTGGCCAGGCGGCCCAGGCGATACTGGACGGCACTAGTCCTCCGACGGCTTCTCAGCAGCGCATAGGTTCAGCCTCTAGATTAATTAACAGGGTCCAAAACCTGCGCTTAAATAGCCTCTCATTTCCCTAGTTCCTTACGTAGGGGAACTGCCGGTATGCAGAGTTCACCTAATTAATTCATGACTCCTCCCAAAAGTCTTGGCCGCGCCCCTTTCACCCGGGACGAATGACGGTAGATTCCCCTCTCTCCAAGGTCCAGCCCCGTGTGACGAGCGGAAGTAGAAGAAGAAAAAGAGAAAAGATAAGAAGAAAGAGGAGGAAGCTGACGTGGCCTGGGAGGAGCGAGGTGGCAAATGGAAAAAAAACTCGCTAGAAGAAAAGAAGGAAGAAGTCCGCGGGGAGACTAGGCGAAGACAGCAACACCAGGGTTCCGTATCAGGCACTCGGCAACCCGACTGGACTGACCCCGTGGCTGCTCGTTCGATCGGCGTCCCGACGTCCACGCTGAAGTCTCCTCGCAAGCTAACTGCGCGGTGGTTTGGCTGAGTTTTGGGTGGATTTGACCTACTCATCTTAACCATCTTATATTTACAGGACTTACCTAGTGCTTGAAGCAGCGCTGATGTCTAAAAACTCTCCTGGGCAAGGGCCCAGCCCTTGGTCAGCCTCCCTTTCTCCTGATGATTTACCTTTAGAATCTTTCTTCCGCAGCGGTGTTAGCAGCATCCCTGTCGCGCTGGTGCCCTCGAGTGGTGGATTCATCCGGCTGAACAACCCACAGGCTGTCCAGGCCGAGCTCCAAGCCATGACGCGTCACTTCCAAATGATAAGCGATGTCCGACAATTTGGAAGAGGTGGGATAGTTTGTAGGTCATCAGATCCGACCTGTGTTGCAGACCTCCTAAAGAGTAAGATTTTTGCATCTGTGCCGGTGAGTGCGTTCATTCCTCCCCATCTAGCATGCACTAAAGGCATTGTCCGGGGCGTGGACTCTCGATTGAGCCCAACCAACGCCTCCTCTAGAAAGATGCCTGCGGCGTCGCTCGCTTACCCATTGTAGCCGTCGCGCCCTGAGTTGCGGTGGGTTGTCGAGAGATGGCGCCAGCATCTACCCTATCTCCGCAGGGGGTTGGGGTGGTGCGGCGTCACGGCGGTAGCGGCGTCGGCGGCCGTGCGGTGGTGTGCGCATGCGCGCATGTGTGTTGCAAGCGATCACCGCTACGATCGCTAGCTTCTACCTCAAGTGGAAAGGAGGAAAATGGGAAAGGTAAGGGCAGCAGGTTTTTGGCGCACGCGGCAGGCATCTTTCTAGAGGAGGCGTTGGCCCAACTGAGACTCTGGAGAAGTTGTCTGATGCTGGTGTCATAGCCGTATACCGATGCAACCGACTCGTAAACGGAGAAAAAGTTGCCACTGAATCGGTCATTGCTACGTTTGCTGGTATGTCCTGCCCATCTGAACTAAAAGTGTGGCCACTTATTTTTAGAGTGGATTCTCTCCCTTCCCGTCCACTACAGTGTCGGAACTGTTGGCGTTTTGGCCATAGTGCAGGAGGCTGCAAATCAAATGCACGCTGTCGCGTCTGTGGTGAGGATCATTCCCCTAATGAGTGCACAGCTGAAACCGAAACATGCTGCCTGTGTGGAGGAAACCATGCGGCTGACTATGCAAACTGCTCGGCAAAAGCTAATGAAGTGCAGGTACTCGAGGTAATTGACAGGCGAAGATGTTCGCGGCAAGAGGCTATTGCAGTCGTCAAGGACAGAGCTTTTGGATACGCTGGCGTCACTGCGAGGCAGTCGACTTTAAATGAAGACAACTTGTCTAAACTCATTGAGTCAGCAGTGGAAAAAGCGATGACAAAGGCTATGCAACATATTGTTCAAACTGTTACAGAATGCATTTCCCAAGTGTTTACCGCTCAGATGACACAGCTGTTGCAAACAGCCGCAACACCAATCACCAAATCGCTTGCTTGTGCTGCAGAACAGGTAGCCAGTTCAGTCCTAGCGCCGAATACCAGATCGGACCCAACGTTTGTTGGATCCGATCCTTGTTCTTCGCGTCAGACAGACTCACAGGATGACATGGAAACAGGTCATGATACCAGGCCGCATAAGCGAACTGGTTCTCCAGTAACAGCGTCTTGTCCCTATTCCAAAAACAAAAAGGGTAATCCTATTTCTCATTCTGGCATCCAAGAAAGTACATTGCGACGGTAGTCGCTGAAGTAATTATATCAATTAGATCATCACCATAGCTTCTTTAAAAGTGCTACAGTGGAACTGTCGTTCCTTGATTTCTGCTTCAATAGACTTAAATTGCTTAACTACACATCTTAACCCTGACGTAATAATTTTACAAGAAACCTGGCTTACTCCAGAGAAAAGTTTTAATTTTAAAGATTTTCGACCTTTTCGATTAGATCGCCTTTCACTAGGAGGTGGTTTAATGATTTTGTTGTCATCTAAATTCTGTCATAAGGCTAAAATAGCTTTCAAGTTAATGTCTCCGGAATGTGAAATTTTGGCAGTACACCTTAGCATACCAGGCTACCGTACTTTTTCGATTATAAATGCTTATTTCCCTACGGGCATACACAGTACATACCAATTGGATAGTCCGCTTGCTAGCTGCAAAAATCAAGTCATCCTTACTGGTGACTTCAACTCGCATCACGTATCATGGGGTTACAGAACAGATGCATGTGGGACGCGTCTATGGGACTGGACCATAGATAAAAATCTTTCATGCCTAAATATGAGACGACCCACATTTGTCCGTGGCCAATCTCGCTCAGTGTTAGATTTGACGTTTTCTAGCACAAGTATTGCCGTGACATCTTGGACTACGATTGATTTCTCTACAAACAGTGATCATCTCCCAGTATACTTCGAAATTGCATGCCCATTAACATCAGTTGAGCGACAAGACAGAATATTTGTTAATTGCAAAAAATTTAAAGACTGCTTACACTCTTCTATTGCGTCATTAACTAATACTAATGACGAAGAAATTGGCTTGAAAATTTGTTCAGCGTTACAGATGTCCCGACAAAAGTCTGAATTCGTAATTCAGACAGCTAAACGTACATCATCTAGTCCCTGGTGGAACAATGAGTGCTCACGAGTTTATCGCAGAAGAAAAGCTGCTTGGAAAAAACTTCTACATAATCAGAGCCCACAAAATTGGAAAGATTATCAATTTATTTCGGCAACCTTCAAACGCACTGTCAAACACGCAAAAGATGAGTACGATAAAAAACATTTTGATTATCTATCTGAATCCAAAAACAAACGTGCTTTATTTTATTTCCTTCGATCTAGAAACAGACTCCCACTGAGCGTTAATGTAGACTCAATTGTCTATACCGCACAGGAAATGCAGGAGTCCTTAGACCTATTGGCTAAAGGATTGGAGAGCCGGTTCACAACGCGTCTTCAAAATTCTGTTCTTACTCCTACATTCTCGGACTACAAAGAGATATCCTATTCGGAACTAGCACAGGTCATGTTACGGTTACCAACTACAGCGCCTGGCCCGGATGGAATAACAAATGCAATGTTAAAAATTTTCTTCCAAGAAGCCCCACGTGAGCTTCTGAAGTTGCTAAATTACTCTATTAGCAATGCATGGATTCCACATGAATGGAAGATCGCCAAAATTATTCCGTTACTTAAAAAGCAAGGGGCAGGGTATACTATCGACAACATCAGACCAATTGCGTTGACATCAAACATAGCAAAACTTATTGAAAGAGTGCTTCACGGGCATATAATGAAGTTTATTGATGAAAATCAAGTGTTGAGTCCTTGTCAAATTGGATTTAGATCTGGCTATTCAATATGGCACGCGCATGTAGACCTTGAAAGTCGCATTAACATCGCCAGACAGAAAAAACAATATGCGGCGTTAGTTACTTTAGATATATGTAAAGCCTATGACAGCATTGAACATGCAATTTTAACAAATCGGTTACAGGGCCATGGCTTTCCAGGATATATTGTAGCATGGGTGCATGAATTTTTGAAAGACAGGGAATTCTTTTGTTTTCGAAGCGGCTATTCATCTGGTAAACACAAGCAAACAAGAGGTGTGCCTCAGGGATCGGTACTTTCACCAATATTATTTAATATTTTACTGAGCGGAATCCCCGTTCACCCAGGTGTCAGTACCTACGTTTATGCTGACGACATTGCCTTTTTTGGTATGGCTAGTGACCTATACTGCCTTTCCGAAATTTTGCAGTCCTATCTAAAGAAACTGGAAGGCTGGCTGGATAGCTTACAGTTAAACCTGAATGCTAATAAGTGTGCTATCCTTGTTTTTCCCGTTAAAGACCCAGTATACATATCGCTTAACTATCATCTCGAAGATATCCCACAAGTACAGTCACTGAAGTACCTTGGAGTTATCTATAACGGAAATCTTAACTGGCGGCCGCATATTGAATATCTTGCAACAAAAGGAGCTCGTACAATGGGCATTTTGCGCAAGTTAAGCAATCGAAGAACAGGTATGCGAAGAAAATCCCTTTTGATGGTATATAAAATGTACGTTCGTCCAGTATTAGAATTTGGCTGTGTTTTATTCTCAAGTGTTCCGTCATACAAGCTTCGACCACTAGTTTTATTAGAGCGAGAGGCGCTACGTCTGTGCTTAGGCCTTCCAAAATACGTTGCAAATGCCGTATTATATCTGGAAGCGAGAATCCCACCTATTATATGCCGATTTCACCTTCTGACCGTTCAGACTTTCGTACGACTATATGAATCACCATTAAGCCGTCCTCAAATAATTTTCATCTCCGATCCACAATTATTTTTTCCCGTTCATTGGCCCAGGTTTCATACACCACAGATTATATTTGTGCAAAAATTACTTGAACCACTAAATGTGCAAATTCGCGATGTGCTTCCTAACAATACTCATTCAAATTACCTGGATATCAGGTTCGACGATATTTTCCCAAACCACGGAAAACTACTACCTTACAGCATCTTAAACGCCATGTTACAAGACCACCTAAGCTCCCTAGGAACAAATATTATCATTGCAACAGATGCATCACAGAGCGAGGAAAAGACTGGCATTGGGATATTTTGTCCTGCACTCGACTGGTCTTTTTCTTTAAGATTGCCCGATTTTGTGCCTATTTTTCTGGCCGAGTTTTTAGCAGTAATCCTAGCTTTACGTAAATTAGACCAAACGACTACAACAGTTGCTATCCTTACTGACTCCCTTTCTGTTTGCTCTTCCCTTACCGCCACTAATGATTCACCTATGCTAAAACTATTTTACATGCTAGTTCCTGCCCATGTGCAATGTGTTCATTTGATTTGGGTACCTGGTCATAAAGGGTTGTTTTTTAATGAAACTGCCGATTCACTGGCAAAGACCTCACTTTCCGGCCCTGTTCTTCCCATTCTACCAGTGACTGCACACATCACGGCGGCTAGATTTCGGATGCGATCAATTAGAAAAGCCTTATCAAACTCAGTTCTGACTGCTTCTCCAGATTATAAGCACCTGATATTTCCCTGGCGTAGCGAATCCTGTAACACAAAGATGCTTGAGGTCTCTCTCACCAAATTACGTTGCCGTATACCCTCCCTAAATTTCTACTTACACAGGTCGGGTTTGGTTTCCTCCCCCCTTTGCTCGTTTTGTAATGAGGAAGAGACGATACACCACTTTCTTCTATCTTGTCGCCGCTTTACTGCAGCAAGAAAACGATTGTTGGAAATACCTTTTCGAAGGCTTGGCCTGGACTTAACAGAAACTAATATTCTTTCGTTCGGGGCGTCCACTTTGGGATTCAGCCACAGGGATGCTTGCTTCGCCGTCCAAACGTTCCTTACAGACTCCAAACGAATACCCTGCTAAATTCTATCCTTTTTTTTGTACTTTCAAATTAATGATTACTCATTTGATATGACTTTCTTGATTTACTTTAACATATAACTCTACGCTGTTCAATACTAATTTCATAGATATTCGGAAATGTATCCTCCATATTAATTTGGAATAATCCACCCATTTCTTGGCCAATCCCCCTCCGTGGGTAGGAGCCACAGGCGTGATAGGCTACAACAACAACAACAACGACAGCAACAACAAGGCGGTGAACCAATGGCGTCGATATCGAAGAATTGAGTAGGAGGAGGACACACCAGTGGCCCTGCACCAGTCGGGCTTGATCCTCCACGCCCCGCGGATGTGCACCGTGGTCGCCAGCAGAGGCTTGGTCCGAGGACAACGGCCCCGTCCTATGCTACGGGGATAACCTCACCGACGACATCGCTCAGACAAGCCAGGCCGATTATGTGGAAACAACCATCATCAGAGACGCCAGCATTCCATCGGGCCATGCGCAAGAAGCACATCGAAGCAGACATGTAAGCGCCACATCGCACGTGATTAAGACGTTTTAAGAAGGATACATCAAACTCAGTGTAACGATTCTTGCGGTTGTGTATAGGTTTGACGTGAACTTATCGGTGTGGTATATCATAAATGTGTTTTGTGTGTCTTTGTCCTAATTCATGTCTCGTGCAACGGTAACCGTGACACCCCGGCACTGCAGCATAGGGATGCACACGCACTCCTCGAGGTCCGTTAATCGGCATGTCGATGTCTCGAAAGAGATGCCACCCCGTGGGGCCACGACGTTTCTGACGCCTGTTAATCGGCGTGTCACCTTCTCGAAATTATCTGCCGCACAGTGAGGACACGACGTTTTTGGCGGCCACTAATCGGCGTGTGGATGTCTCGAGAGACTATATGCTGCCCCGTGAGGACACGACGTTTTTCGCGGCCATTAATTGGCGTCAAAACCAAGACCGCAAAACTCGCTATGACGCATCCCACCGTGTCGTTTCCTTCCATCCTGGAGACGGAGTGTTGCTGTGGACTCCAGTTCGCGCTCTTGGCATATGCGAGAAATTTCAGTCCCGTCTTATCGGACCCTACACTGTTCGGGAACAGACTTCGCCAGTTAACTATCGTGTCACTCTCGTTGTTACCCTTTGGACGGCCGCTGCCGTGCCACAGAGGTTGTGCATGTTTCACGTTTAAGGTGGCGGTCCCACACCGGCGGCATGAGCCCCCCATTTTCAGTACTTTTGGAGCAATCGTGGCGGCTCTTATACTTAGGTTATGAAATTGTCGTATGTACCATAAAAAGCTTAATTCGTGTAGATTCCAACTATATATAATATAAAGATATTGATTAACGTGATTTAGAAATAAATTTTCAAGAACAAGCATGAGATACATGGTTTTTGCGAACTGTGTCTCAGTTGTGACCATATTTAGAAGAAACTACCGCATGTACTGCATTGCGGCTTGCTCTGTAGCTTTAGGGCATATTTATCTATTTCCTAGACGCAGCAAAATAGTTTTGAATTTTTACTTTTTGGATGATTTGCTTTTGAAGATTGCCAAATATCGAAATCTTCTGTTGTAAACAGCCCGACAACTACATGCTCAAGGAAGCTAAATTTTGGATAACGTAGAGCTCTAGGCATTTAAATTTAGGACGCAAAATTTCATTTATGTATCTTTATTAGGTTTTCTAATAATGCGACCGAAATCAAGGAATATTTAGAATTCTGGTTCTACTTTTGCCCATTTTTGCGGGAAGGTACTAAAGCTACGAAGCTGCGGTTTAAAACTAATAAACTAATAATAAACTAATAATAATAACAATAACAACAATAATAATAATAAACTAATAAAGGTAATAAAGTGGTGGAGGTGCTGGGTAACTGGCTGGAGTGGCGATGCTGATCGTCGGAGAGGGGAAGGAGAGCGGCGGCGTCCTGGACGGTAGTTTTCGAGGAGCGTCGGGTGGAGCGGGTGGGGAGAAGGAACGTGTTGAAGGGCGGCGCTGGTATTGGCTCGGAAAGGACACCAGATCCCTCTCGTAAGCATCGTAGCCGCGGCGTTCGTCCTGTTGGCGCTTTCGACAAAACCGCGAGATGTGGTCTCGAATGCCACAATAATAACAGATTGGGCGGGAGGAGCGCCAGGGGGCGTAAAATGCAGGTGCAGGTGCACGGGGTGTAAAGGCTGCGACGTCGTTCTGAGGAACCGGAAGGGCACGCTGAGCGACGGAAGGTTGCATGGCAGCAACTTGGGCGTACGTGGCTGGCAGATTTGGCGGCGTCGTAGGGGTCAGGGCGTACAGCGTAAACCAAGGAAGACAGCTCGTCTTTGATGATGTCTCGTAGCCCAGTGGACGTAGAGTGAGCTGGAGGAACAGAAGAGCACGACAGACCTTGTGCTTGAAGCTCTTCGCGGATCAGAGCCCGAATCAACGTGCGCTAATCGGCATCCGAAGAAGGTCGCATGTCACAGACGTCTGGCTGTAACCGGATGGCTTGTAGTGTATCCAGATGCTGGCAGGTCGCGATGACATCGTCTACGGTGGTGGGGTTTTTAACTGCCAGTGCGTTAAACGCAACGTGTCCAATGCCTTTTAAAATGTGTCGAACGCGATCGGTCTCGCTCATTGCCGCGTCGACGAGGCGGCAAAGGGAAAGGACGTCTTCAATGTACGAAGTGTACGTCTCCCCTGGTTGTTGCATGCGCGCATCGAGCTGCCGCGTTGAAACTTCAGAACGGATGGATGGCGTTCCGAAAATCTTCCGGACTTGGTGCTCGAAGGTCGTCCAATCGGGAAAGGCGCTCTCATGGTTAAAGAACCACGTCTTCGCGACATGGGACAGGTAGAAGGCGACGTGGCGAAGTTTTTGAGTGTCGTCCCAGTGGTTGTACCCACTCACTCGGTCATAATTCTCCAGCCAGTCCTCGACGTCGTCGCGCGGGAGACCAGAGAAGATAGTGGGGTCACGCTGCGGGGCGGTAACGGTCCATGCGGAGGCGGCTGGTTGGGGGGCAGCGAGGGTGATGCCGGAGGCTCCGGGTGGCGGTACTTGGGTCATGGCAGTGGACAGGCGGAGCAAACGGCGACCCGAACGAAGCTCCAGTGGAACTCGACGTCGTAGAGGTCTAGGGGATCGAAAGCAATCTCCAGCACTTTGTAAGGCAGCAGCACAGCTGTTGTCTCGTCGCCTTTATTCGGCTGAGCCACGCGCTGAACGAAGACGACGCGCACAGTGATGATGATTATGTACAGGTGAAGAAGATGATGTTATAGATCATCACATACATTCCAGAATCGTTATGCCATTCTGGTGATGCCGTCGACATCGCTCCATTGTCCTCCGATTGTCGTCAAGCTAAGTCGTTCTGCTGTCGTCACGGTGGCTATCGTCGTCATCGTGCAGTCGCCGTCAGGCTCGACGTTCATCACGTCGCCATGGTCGTACTATCCCGGTCATTCTGGTGCCGTCATTACAGTGTACTAGAACGTTTTACAGTGGCTCGAGCGGAGGCGCGTCCTAATGCGCAGCGCGTACCCGCTTTGGAAGAAAGTAGCGCCGGCGCTGTCGTCGCCCGCACGTGAAGCGAGTGTGCGCCGCTTCTGCGTCTGCACGTTGTTTTTCGTTGTCGTATTTTGTGCCTTCAAGTTCCTGCGTCAGTTATGATGCCGCCCAAGCGGCGGTCAAACCACCGTTACGCACCAGGCTGCGCAACTGGCTATGCAAGAACAGCCCAGGAGCGTAAGTTATCGTTTTTTTAAGGCTCCGAAAGATGGACAACAATGGCTTGTTTTGCAGCGAAATCTCCACAGGCTTGACAAGCCGCTGGACCCTGATTGTGCTGCTTGGACTTTCCAGAGATGCATTGTCGTTCCAGTTACTTTCTGAACAAAAGTTCGGGAAATAATATCTCGAAACTGCACCATCCTGAGAATTCGTTTCAAGTGTATCTGCCTTGCCAACTTCTCGGCTATAATTTGTAAATTGCAATATGGGCCATAATGTAAAACTATTTAAAAACCTAATTAGTATTTTTTAATTAGTTGATAATGCATTTCAGTTTTTTGTGCAAGTATACAATGTACACCTCCTTGAGTAGACCAGCTCATGAACTAAAATTTAGGTATGTGCCACAGGCAACCGTTAAATATTTTTGACAATGCTCGCTGAAACACCCGGTTTATTGGTGCTCTCATTAGAAACTCTGTAACATCCTAATTTTATTTGGATCACTTTTCTGTTCGGTTTCTTCTTTGTGGAGGAGAATTCAGTCTGATTGAAATTATGACATCGCGATTCCCTGCCGAAGCATTGAAGCCAAACTCGCCAGAAGTATGAGAGCTTGAAGATTTCTTGGACTTTATGAGGCAGTGGGAAAAGCACGCCGACAAACAAATTTCATAAGTGACTCAAAAGCAGAATTAAGGCCTCAGAGTCTCCATCACCAGCACTTTCGAGCTCTTGAAATATGTTACTTCTGAAGTAGGGTACCCGTATGTCATGACATCACGTCTTACTCAAGACAAATTTCAAAAATTGTTTGGCATTGCAAGACAATCCTCAGGTTGTAATGCGCATCCCACCCCGCAGCAATTCTTGACCACAGTCAACTGATTGAGCTATTAAAATGAGGCCAAGAGCGTTCCTGGCGCAAATGTAGGTAGTACATCATAAATTCACTCATGACTGTAAATGACCAACCGGCAGGTTCACATAAACAGCAGCTGATTGATATGTTGCTCAGCAATAGAGACCTTACAGCAGCAGAAGCTGCAGTCGATGATATGCCTGAACAAGAACATGGCTATGATCTGTAAAGAAGTGACTCGAGGCTGACGTGGCAAGGAAGGGTGTTTTAAAGTCTAAGTGCCTTGCCTGCACAAATGAGCTATTACTTCCTGCCTCGGAAAGGAAGAAGTGGAATGCAGTCACAAGAGCCTGCGACTTCGGCAGCTTGCGCTATCCCTCGGTGAAACTTTTCAAGTTCGTTATTAATAAAAGCTTATCCTTGCCTTTAATGGCTCGTCATCCTCGCGCCCAGAGTGAACTGAAACCTAGAAATCAGCTGCATAAATGGTACGACATTGCTGGTCGACAAAGAGGACGGAAAGCTCGCACGACTGACAGTTTAAACCGCGTAGAAAAACACGTGCGCCGGGCTTCCCGCCGATGCCACCGCGTCGTCCATCGAACCGGAAGCTGCTAGCAGACGGCGCGCCCCACGATTCCTTGCGATTCTCATTTTACGGGCCACGTCGGCTATCCAGCTCAGCCGCTCGCGAAAATCTCGGTAAGCGTTCGCAAATACTCATTTTACGTTTTCCACGTTCGTACAAAAAACAGTGTGGATAATAAGCCTGGCAAACTGCAACGAATACAACTCCGAAATGTGAAGTATAGCGGCTATGTCTCCCACGCGCCAGACGATTCCACAACTACAGCACGCGTAAGCGACAGTATTTTAATTTTCCATATGCATAACGAAGCTGCAAAGAACAAAAACCAGACGCAAAAGCTTTTGTCCCTTGCACGTCTTGCATTACTTCGTGGCGATAAACTTCACCCGCTGAAAACGCCGGACCGCCGGACCAAGTGGCCGTCCTAACCACGACCTACTGGAACTCCAGACCTGCACAGATATCCGGCTTCTTTGGAAGCCGCTTGCGCCCACTCTCGTTCAACCGGTGGCCATAGGTGGCGCTTTTATAACCTCTTCGTCTAACATAAACGAAGGAAAGAATTACTCAAGCAACCACCAAGATAATCTGAAAATAAAGGGGAAGCGGAATGCAGCAATAATGAAACACAGAGCAATGTGGGGCCACAATAAGTATGAGGTGGTGCGTGGAATCTGGAAAGGAGTAATGGTGCCAGCGCTAACATTCGCAAATGCCATTATATGCTTAAAATCGGATATATTGGCGGGTTTGGAAGTTAACCAAAGATCAGTAGGCCGGTTGGCTTTGGGAGCCCACGGTAATACCACAAATGAGGCAGTGCAGGGTGATATGGGTTGGGCCTCTTTTGAAGTCAGAGAAGCACAGAGCAAAATTAGTTTTGAAGAAAGGCTCAGGAACATGGATGAAAATAAATGGGTGGCTAAAGTGCACAAGTATCTCTACATGAAAAGCGTGGACACAGAATGGAGGAAGAGGTCAAGGAAGTTGACAACCAAGTACAGGATAATCGAAACTGTAAATAAACAACCAGGGGTCATCCGAAAGAAAGTGAGAGAAATAGAGACCGTGAATTGGATGCAAAGAATGGAAACAAAAAGGACAATGGAGATTTACAAGAATGAGAAGAAAGAAATTAGAAGGGGAAATCTGTACGACAACACAAAGGGCAGTGCCTTGCTATTTGAGGCTCGAGCCGGTTGCCTAAGGATGAAAACATATCGGAACAAATATTCGGAACTATATGAGACGTGTATGCTGCAGTAAAGATCCAGAAACCACTCAGCACATCCTGATGGAATGCGACGGGATCTACCCAGCGAGAACCTTAGGTAACGTGCAACTCCCAGAAGCGCTTGGGTTTAAAGTGGAAGGAAACATAAACAGATCAGCCGTAGAGATCAGCAAGAGACGATTAGAGTACTGGTGGAAAAAAAGCAGGGAAAAGATGGATACGACCTGATCTCTTAAAATCATAGGCAGCGGCACAAGGTAAATTTTTGAAAACGAAAAGCAATAATGGGAATTATACAAAAATGCTAGATAAAGAACATGTATAGTATACCTGATTAAATCAAGCAGGCTAGGTGACTATTTGTCGCCGCCCCGTTTCAAAGGGGATGCCAATAAATCATCATCATCATCATCATCATCATCATCATCATCGTCTGCTACACGGCGGGCGGCTGGGCGGCGTTCGAATGCATGTGTGCGCCTGCTCTTCTTCTGTGACGGACGGCTAGCATATGTGACAATTTCTTGCGAAGACAACAGCTAGTATGTCAAAATTGTTTAAGTGTACTCATTTTAGTGCTATGTAATAACGTATAAAATAGTGCACGGATTCTTTGTAGGTTTCCCATTATGCGGAAATTTCGCGCCACTCCGCAAAAGAAAAAATAAATAAATAGCCGATCGAGTGATTGCTTACGTGTTTGTTCGGCTCGTCAAATATGCATCGCGGAGCTTTTAAGAACTGAAAACTGATGCTGGATCCCTTGCTTTGTTCTCATTTACATAATGGCACACAGCGGTATACCATAATGTGATCGTTTGCGTTATCGCATCTGTAATTAACTCAAGAAAGCTGCATGTAGCCAAGGCTGTAGTTACATGCCTTCTGCAGCGTCTGCAGGTTCTCGCAGCCTATGTGTGGTCCGCGTGTACATATCGTCTGCGTGATTCTTTTAAATTTCCTCGTTCATATAACTATAGCAATTTATTTATTATCGCATTTCATTATTACTCCATTGCACTATATGAATCTTCTTGTAATCAGATTTTTTCCCTACTGCGAAGGCAACTGGAGGAAAAGTTATCTTCTGCCGGCTGTACTCGTTGTTTTTCTTTCTTGCACCGCTCTTCCTACTCTATCTCGTGATCGAAATGAAAAGCAATCATTCGCAAATTTAGTTGCCTTTTTTATTTTAGTAAATTCATGCATTTACAAACAATTTAAACGCTTTGTGGCTGCATAAATAGCGACACGAGCACTGGGACAGATCGCAGAAGCAGACGACAGCGAACAGGTTATAACTAGCGCCACGCTGCTCGTACGTTCTGTCCCTAGCGGCAAAAGTGGTGAACTAGACCAGGCGTGCTGGTGCAGGGAGATCTGTGCAGGTATGGAGTTCAGTAGGTCGTAGTCCTAACAGTTAACAGCGCTAGAGTGACCTAGAACAGTGCGATGGCCTGAAAGCTGACGCGCTTTCAAGTGCGCTCGACTACAGCGCCGCCGCATCTTTCTTCCGCTCGAAGCATGGAGGTAAAAAATAGGCCGGCGCTGGTGACACGCGCGTGGCACCAGCGAAGTCCAAGTGGAGAGCGCTGCTGCCACGCAATGACGTCACCAAAAAGAAAGCAGTTTAACAGAAGACATGAAATGCTAGTATTATCGTTTTGTTGTTAAATATACTTCGTCTAAATATATAGAGCATTTGATTTAATGCCGCGTTTTAAAATCGAAAATGACTGTGGGCGCCCACACATGCGTGCACGCAGCGGGGGAGGGGATCGCACGAGACGGTCTTTTCGTCGCTGTGGCTACTTGTGGCCGTGTGGTGTGTAGTGTGTAGTATCAGTGAGTGCGAATAACGTTTCCCTTACGAAGATAATAGTGAAGCTTCGAAGGAACTGCATTGCATCCACAAAACGGCACCACATGTCGCCTGCTATGGATTGGCGGTTTCGAAGAGTCGTGTGGTGACACTGCGCCGCCGACTGCATGGTGCCGACAGAGATAATTCGTGTGTTGTAGCATGTGTCGTAGACTGTTGCTAGTTTTAGTTGTGACTGCGTTTTCCAATATAGCCGGATGCCTGTTTAACCTTCGACACCACGTTACGGTGGCTAGATGGGTAACCACGTCGAGACACTGCTCATGAGCTCGAAAACGCAGAATTGATGCGCGCCGCCGTTGGACGATCGATGTAGGGTGCATAGATATTTCCAATTATCACTTTGCAAGATAGGAGTGCCTTTTGTCGATAAACAAATTGCATTCACGCATTTCGCATCCCTTTGCGCACGCAGAAGCCTAGTCAGTCTGGCTATAGTCATGTCTAATGACGCGAAAGTCTGAACGTGAAACGTGAATCTAACAGAAAGGCATGTCCCCACCTGAAGGCAGTCAGCAAGTGTCTGTGACGAGTTTTAAGTGACTTACACGAGGCTGGGCATTGAACAGTGTGTGTAATGCCTCTGCTTCAGTCTGGCAAGTGCCCATCCCGCTTTCATGAACCAATTGAAATGTCCAATGTATTGGTTGCTGTAGTGAGACAGCAATTCCATAGCAGCAGTGAAAATTACCTGTGGAAGTAATAGTAATGCGATGGGGTTTTGTGGTGATTGTCATTATGTAGAGTATGCATGGGAATGCAATCATTTTCACCCTGTGCATGTGTGTAGATAAATGGTTTATCTCCCGAGATTATGGGACAGCAGCTAGCTGGTGTTGTAATTATCTTCAGTGGATCTCTTACTGTACAGGCTATAACAAAACCTCTCTACTTTTATGTGCCTTCTTTTTGCAATTGTCTTCGCTCTGCAAGGAAAGCCAAGCTTCTCTAACTAAGGTGTAGAAGGCTTGTGCGACTTCAGCTGAACTTGAAGCAATCAGCAGGAGTCAAGCACATGTGTAGAGTTTTACTGGTGCATGCACCCTTAGGGGCTCATTTCTTATTGGAAACACTACCATAGAATTTTTTTTTCTTTCTGTTTTTAATGTTGTATGCCTTAATAACATGGTTAGAATATAGAAGTACTTCTGCAAATTTAGGAAATGTTGTTCAATGAAGGCACATCTAAGAAATGTGGGGTCCCTGACGTAATTTGTAATGCA